>NC_039269.1:2565021-2822521 GCF_003368295.1 Carassius auratus | reverse complement strand
GAAAAGCAGTAACATTTATTTGAAATATATAATTTTTTATAATAATAAAGTCTTTTCTGCTGCTTTTAATAAATTCAACATGTCTTTGTTAAATAAAAAAAAAATGTTATGGTTGTATATGCACCGTGTGTATATATACAGTATATATTTTTATTTGTAAATTTAATTTAGCATTTCAAAATCTGTCATAATGTTTCAGAGCTTTAAAGAAAGACTCAACAGCTTCCTAAATCCTAACATTTTATCATGAATCCACATTAAGATAAAAATGAATTACTTTTTTTTCGGTGCATCTGTGTTAAGCATTTGCTTAATTATGCAATGATTAGTATTTATTGTCAGAAAAGACAAAATTCAGAATTGTGACAGCCCTATTTTACCATTATATAAAATGTTCTGTACTTACCTCTTGATTGTTTTTCAGGTTGCCTGCAGTCTTGAGCAATATCTTCTTGGAGCGCATCTTCTGGTACCACTTGCTGACCGCCTCGAGAGGTAACTTGACTGTCTTGGCCACCTGAGACAGCTGCTCCTCGCTAGGATCTTGGTTCTGACTGTAGGCCTTCAGAAGAGGAAGGAGGCGTTCCGCTGCTCCACTCTTATCCTTATCCAGTAGAGAGGTGAGAGATATAGTTGTGGGCGACCCTTTGGCGTCACTGTCTTCACAGTCTGAAGGCTTACGTTTACTCGAGGAGCTGTTGCAAAGCAGACACGCCGCGTAGTTATGGAAGTTATCTCCACAGGTGACGCCGCTGTGAGCCGTTCCGGAGTGTGCCACTGCCTCAGTTGTCGCCGTTGTTTGTTTCCCTCCTTTATTTTCATCTGTTTGCATCTCGTTCTCATCTTCACTCTGTATTTCGGCCTTGATCTCGGCCGGAGAGGCCGGTTCGGTTTTGATTATGATTTTTGGTGGTGCTGTCAGGTTTTGTTTTTCACATCTATCCATCGAATCTGTATTTTCAGTTGTCTCCTTCTCTGCTGTTGGAGTGTTTGTAGTCTTCTCTGGAGTTGATTTAGTCTCAGTGCTCTGCATGTTGGAACTAGCGACAGGTATTTGTCGAACAACGAGGCTCTGTGTCCCATCAGCCCTTCTCACCAGCAGTAAAGTTTGCTGGGTGAGCTTTGGCTGTGCGGCCCGAGCTTGAACCAACCTGGCGGCCTGCGCAGGCGTTATCTTGATGATAGACGGCGGTTTGCTGAAGTTTCCGGTTTGGACTGGTTTAATGATGTTTACCTGTGTAGGTTTAGGTGTCCCTGATGTTTGTGTTTCAGTCGAGTTGGACTGTACCGACTGAAGCTGCACCACGTTTGGCTGTGCAACATTGGTCGATTTTGCCTGTGTTGTACTGGTTTGCGTCACTGTGGGCTGCGTTGTGTTCACTTTTACTGCTTTGAGTTGTGAGTCCAGCTGGGGGTTGTAATTGATGATAATTTTGGCATTTCCGTCTTGTCCCACAACTGGCAAAGAGATGGCGGAGATCACCTGCGGCTGCGTTTGCTGCGGCTGCACCATGATGGCTTGCGGCTGCGCTGACACTTGACCTACGATTTTAGCACTCGTTCCATTTCCATTGGTGCTAGTCAACACCTGTCTGATGACATTACCATCCATCGCTGCGTTCAGCGCATTTTGTAAGTCACTTAAGTTAATACTGATTGGCTGGACAAGCCCGACAGTGGGCAGGACCAACGTCTGGATGATGCCTTGTGGAGCCGGGACTCCATTGGTAGTGGTGGAGGCTATTGTGGGTGTTGTTGGTGCAGGTTTGGGTGGCTGTTCGATAGGCTCCTGTTTGATCTGTTTCAGGGGGAGTTGCTCTTGCAGAGGTTTGTTGGTAATGTCCACCTTCTCCCTCAGAAGGATATGTGTAGGGTGAGAAACGGTAAGAGCCGTTTTCACTCCAGGTGTACGAGGCAGGCCGTTGACCGCAGGGGTCACGCTAGCACACTTCTTACTGCTAATGTGAGAGCTGTAGGACCCCGAGTGTGAGAAACGCTTCCGACAGTTAGAGCACTCATACGGCTTCTCACCTGGATAAACACAGAGAGAAAGAAGCTTATGACTTCTAAGTATATGTAGTTGAACATGATGGGGTCAGTAGGGTTTTGAAAGAAATTAATGCTTTTATTCAGCTAGGTTGCATTAAATGAATGTATCTCAGTTCCCACAAAAACTTTTAAGTAGCTTTACACTGATTTTCAACACTGATGATAATAAGAAATGTTTCTTGAGCACCAAATTAGCATATTAGAATAAATTCTGTAGGATCATGTGATACTGAAAACTGGAGTAATGGCTCATGAAAATTCATCTTTGACATCACAGGAATAAAATCTATATTAAAATATTTTAAAATGGAAAACATATATTAAATTGAACAAATATTTAACACTTGTAATAGTTTTTTCAGACTTTTGAGCTTTAGAGACGCTTAAAAAAAAAAATCACAAACGTCAAACTTTTATACACTAGTGTATACATTTATAAAATGCTCAGTGCTAACAAATAGTTCAAATATCAATTTCTATTTATTTTTTTATTTAAAGCAGCTTAATGGGAGATGTTTTATACTGTTCAAACTTGCATAATAAAACATTGTAAATAACATATTCTTAATATAATAATTTTACATAGTCCACATTTGTACATTTGTAAAAATGAAAGGTTATTATAGAAGCTTGTTAAGGAAATTGTATAGCTCACAATTGCAAATGTATCTCACAATTTAACTTATATATATATTTACCTCTTATTTTTATGTGTTCCCATTTTTTAATTTATTTTTTAATTATTTTTTCAAAGCATACTGAAAAAAGAAAATATTACTCAAACATTTGTATTAGCAATTTTCTGGTTTTTCCCTCAGACAGCGTGAATATGTATAAGTATCATTTAGTTCATAACTGGTGGTGTGTTGCTTAACAAATCTTGTTTACTGAATACACTTAGCAAAATGCAGGGCTAACCCGCGTGATGCAGGATTTTTTAATCTAGGGTTACATGCGATGCTAAAAATAAAAAAATGAACAAGGTTAAAAGTGGAAAGGGAAAATTTAAAGTTGTTCCAAACCTGTCTCAGATTATTTCTTCTGCTGAACACAAAAGAAGATATTAAGAAGGTTGTTGGTAACTAAACAGTTGTTGGTCCCCCCTGACTTCCGTTGTATAGAAAAATACAATGAAAGTCAATGGAGACAAACATTTTTCCAAATTTCATCTTTGTTTTCAGTTGATGAAAGCCATTCAGACAGGTTAGTAACAACTTGAGAGTAACACAATTTTTATTTTGAGTTTACAAAAGTGTTAACAAGAGTAAAATGATATTTCCTGTATTTAACTGACCGCTGTGTATGCGTAGGTGCTCCTTCAGGTGATGTTTGTATTTGAAGGCCTTGGAGCATTCTGTACACTTGAACTTCCTGTTTCCGCCTGACTGAGAAATAGTCCGCTGAAAAGAGACAGACAGGAAAAGGCTGTTTGAAAGCGTTTTTGAGTCAACACGCGACTGTGAACAAAAGCTCTGTGTGATTTCCTCCACAGAGGTGTGAACATTGTGAAGGTGCGAGAGCAGCGCCGTACCTGCTCCCGGATGTGTCTGTGTGAGGTCATGTGACGGACGAGCTGCGTGCGGTAGGTGAAGGTGTAGCTACAGAGGGAGCAGCAGTAGTTGTCTTCGTTCTTTTCATGGCGTAGTTTAATGTGGTCCTTCAGCGACGTGTGACGCTTGTAACCGCGGGAACAGTGCGGACAGGTGTGCAGCTGCGAGAATGTGTCAGGAGTACCTGAGAGACAGATGCACCATTAAATACACTGTAGCCAAAAAAAAGCAACTGAAGGACAGACAAAAACTTGGTGGCTACCGTTCTCATCGTGAACCCCTCGCTCTGGCGTTCTCGGATGTTCCTCTGGGCCGTCTGAGTAAATATGCTCGGTTTCGGTCTGCTTTTCCTCACCGGCCACTTCATCGTCAGCACCATCTTCCTCATCAGTGAAACACTCCTCTTTCAAACACACACAGGCAAATTAGAACAGGTTGATTTTCTCAGCATGAAATACAGGTGTTGGTCAAAATAATGTGAACACCTGGGAAATAAGCAATAGTACTTTATTAAGGTGTTTACCACCATTTGTCTTTAATACAGCTTCCAACTCTCTTGGAATAGATTCATACAATGAGTGAATGTCCTGCAGTGGAAAGTCATGTACAGAACATCTGCCAGTTGCTTTAGAGATGTTGAAGGAGGCAATCTACTTCACACTTTTTTTTCTCCAAATCTGCCCACAGTGGTGATATAATATTCAAGTCCGGTAACTTGTTTGGTTTGGGAAGAAGCTGAAGTCAGAGAGTACAGACAACTAAAAAATTGATTAAAGATCATCACAACGTTTTTTCGCTGTTGCCTATCCAAGCCCTTTTCCTTTTGGGTCGAAGCATACACATAATGATATACAAAAAACAACCTGACTGCATCTTTGTTTAGTGAAACAATGTGAAACACGCATTGGGTTTAATTGAAATGGATTAACCTACACACAGACACTGAATTTTTGGGTTGGATGGTAATGTAGCAGTCTTATGAAAGTACAGTGTAATTATATTTGACTGGGAAGTGGGCCAGTATGGCGACGCATAACGAATGAATAACGACCTGAGAGAGGAATGAGCTCACATGCACCTGATCCAGCCATCCTACGCTAACAGACTCTCACAGACATGTCAGTTCAATTATTTTTCCCTGTACTAAAGTGATTCCAATCTCTTAGACTTTCCATGACAAGCAGGCCTAAGTAGAGTAATAAACCAAGCCTTCCCTAGTTCTCAGCAGCTCGAGTGAAACTGAAAACTTGTGTTACGTCTAAAACTCCCTGTCGTTTTCTGCTCTGTGTCTGAATGCCCTGTCTGAAGCTGGAATATAGTGCATGCGCATGCTGACTTTGTAAATAGTTACAGAGGAAAAACTGGGCATCATACACTAAAAGACTGAGGAACAAACACTAGACTTTCAAGTTATTCCAGGCACAACAAACTCAAGCAGAAACATGCACTTCATTTCTGGGAAGTGAAAACAATATGTGTTCTAAAATCAGCTCAAAACATCAAACGCATTTCATATCTTCTGACTGGATGAAAAATTCTGAAGCTAAAAAATCTCAATGCCCATCATACACTACGCATTTTTGTGAAATCTGTCAACTTGGATTGCCCAAATCTGTTGTTTTCTAGCACTGATCCCCCCCCCCCCCCCCCCCACCAGACTGCATATTGGGGCAAAAATGTGTGCAAAACTTCAATTAAGTGTATTCCAGCCACTGGCAAAGCCTAAGAAATCAATGAAAAATAATAATAAAAAATCCTTAAGAGTGGCTATGTTTCACTAAACTGACCTTTGACCCTTATTTCTTGTATTAAAGCATCTGGCCCCAGGCTGCCATCTGTTAAAAAAAAAAATACCTCAATGTTTTGATAAAATCAATATATTATTAAAATAGGATTCATGAAATTAATTTGTTTAAATTTTGCTCCAACTGTTGTTTAATCATTGTTTGTGGGAATAAGAATCAGTTCAAGGGATGAAACCCAAGAAAAGAAAAAAAAATGCAGAGCATAACAAAATGTAAATCTTTTTCAGTTGTTTCAGAGTATTTTTAACACTAGTAACCAGTTTGCATTACTAGTTTTTTTCTGATCATGAAACAAAAGAATTGTTTTTACAATAAACTTCAGAAACGTCTCAATCCCGCAGTGAGGGGAACAGTTCACCTATCTAGTGATGAGTGCAGCAGCTGTATCAGACTCTGCACCACAGAAGCCACGCTATGATAAGATGTTGTATATCAAACATTAGTCACTCTTATTCTTGCAACTTTCTCTCTTATTGTTTTACTCACCGTCCTGTGTGCATGTGTCAGAGAGCTGCCGTGCTGCTTTGAGCTGAAATACTGAGGACTTTTGGTCAGGATCGTCAGCAATACTGTCCTCCTCTACAATGTGCAGTTTGTCTTCATCGTCTGAATCTGAGGTCGCCTCCGGCACACTGCTCAAACTCCTCACTACATGAAAAAGAGCGAATGACCTTATTAGTTAAGGATCACAGATGTTCCCGAATCCCCAATGAACAAAGATCTCCTTACTCTTTTTGCACTAATGGCCATGTTTGATGCTGTTTAATCACATGTGCATGTGTTTGCAAACAGGACACTTGTTTGTTCTGCTCAAGCGGTGATGTGTCTAATCAGTAACAGCTGTGATTTTTGGCATAACAGAGGGTTAAAACTTGTAAACACGCATGCACACTCGCATACAGAAATATATGAAAATGCATACAATACAAGGTATAATCTGTGCCCTGAAGACAGGAAGTGAAATTCGGTTCATTTTAGATCAGTTTCCTGCAGCCTAGAAAAGCTTTCACCTGCTGTATGACATCATCAGAAACACAATAGTAAATGGAAAGACAATATAAAAATGTTTTCAAAAGTACGTCACAGATTTTGACCTGGATTATTTATCTATATCTAAGAACACTGGTATTTAAAATGCGTTTCAATTGTGCACAAGAATATGAGCTACTGGAAAACTCATTTCTGATATGATTGTGTTTGTGCGCAAGGCAGGATATGAAGAATACTTCCACATGTGCACAGATTTAAACATGTTTGGTTTCTATGGAGCTCATCCAGTTTCTTCTGCTGGCAGAATTAGAGGATGTCAACAGGAAGTGATGTAGAAGTGATCAGATTATGCAAAAAACTGTTCCTGTTTAAGGTTTCTGTTCCTTGAAATTGCCTACACAAAATAATTTCACATACCTGTGCATGCCCGAACTAAAAATTATTAAATTCTGCCACACAGATGGAAAAATCGTTCAAAAACCTTCTACGTTCTTACAGCTGATTCAGATCACAGCTGAATATCTGGCCCATTCAGTAGACAGCTGAAATCACAGCTTTTAGCTATTTAGCAGGTGCACAATAATCAGAGATGATAGAAATGCATTTAAATGTGATCTTATTTTATTTCATTCATTGTTCCAGTCACATTGAAGAGCTTTTGTCTCTGAAAAAATAATGAAGACTGATGCTTCCTAGACGACTTGAAGTTTCAAGGTCAAGAAAACAGGTAAATTTCATAGTTTCACAAAGTACTTAATTCACAGAAATATTGTCCACTCCATTACTGCTAAATTTCTGTCTGTTCTTCACACAATGCTACTGTATCAGAAGTGCATGAGTTATACATTGCTTTTTGTGTCTCTTTTGGAGCCTGACTTTTTCTGGACTCCTTTATACTTCCACAGTCTGACTGTTTGGAAACAAGAAGCGTAAACATTCTTCAAAACATCTCCTAATGTGTTCCACAGAATGGAAGTCATACAGGATTTGGAATGACATGAGGGTGAGTAAATGATGACAAGAAGTTATTGTTTTTGGGTGCACTGTAAAGGACACACACACTTGTGCAGTCTCTTTGGGTGTGTTTATAGTGCAGCACCTGAGCAGCCGACAGTGCTGGCAGGTAGAACCGTTTGAGTGTGAACCCAATCAACACAATCAGGTCACCATGGCAACCTCAATTTCATGTGACATTTCCTGGGATGAGGTGATTTGGCTTGTTATAGAGTGCACCTGCCACCATATGCACACATACGCACACAAACTCTGAATTCATGCAGGAGAATACGGTTTCAAATAGGAACACCTGCTATTCTGAAGGATAAGCAACTGAAAACACAAATAAACAACTTAGCGCACAGTTTGCATTGAAGAGTATGCAGACTTTCTTTGTCATCACAAATATATATTTTTAATGTTATATTACAAATTGCAATGATATTTTACAATATTATTGTTTACTGTATTTTTGATCAGATAAATGCAACATTGTTGTGCATATTTCTTTAAAATTTGAACAGTTTGTTTTCAACTCATACCAGATAATCAGTTTTTTGTTTTTGTTTATACAAGCATATGCATGTGTTTATACATGGTTAAGTGCATATTCATACCCAGTTTATAAACTCCTTTCAGAATTTCTATAAATATATATACAAGATAAAACACTTTTTTTTCCCGTTTAGTACAGAAATTTAGTATCTTTCACAAGCTACATAAAATATTGTGTATATATCTGTCCCAAACAACAGATAATTAAAGAAGCTGCTATTACTCCTATAACGATTTCTGTCAATTGTTCTATGGAATAAATGTGAAATGGCTTTCTCTTTTTCTTTTAGTAAATTCAATCGCCAAATAAAATGTGAAATGTAAAAATCTTGCAATTCATGCTCAACTGAATAAATATATTTTAATGTTCGTGTTTGTGTACAGTCGAGAAAAGAGAAGGAAAGATGACAATAACTATCTCTATGGCATGAAATGTGTGTGTGTTAGGACATAATCAATTTAGAGTAACTTGGGAGCAGTGGTCACCAGCTCTTTTGGTTAATAAGAGTCCATATGCACACTATATGAGCCACGTGAGACCAATTAAACACACTGTACTGTCTACCGGTGGGTTTTCTTTCTCTCATCATCCATGTAAACTCATTCACCAACATATCACTGCTTTGTTCTGTCACACAAACACAAGTCCCTCCCAACCCTCCCCCACCCTAAAAAAGAAAGAGAAAAGCCCTCCTCTTTACCCTGAGAAACTTTCCCCCTGCGGTACAAAGAGGCGGCAAACCGCCGGGAGAGATTAGCATGCAAAAAGAGATGCTCAGCAGTCACAAGCCCCCCACAAACACAGAGTGAAATGTGAAAAGCTCTTTAATGCCCTCTGTATCCCTTTTCTATCAACAGGGAAGTGTGAGAAGAGCTCAGAGCTACAGGTGCTCGTTTTGTCTTTGCTTGTCCCATGCATGCATGCACACATTAACTCATGCATTACAATATACTTGATTGTTATAAATGTAAATTGACATTTTAGGGCTCATTTGAATGGTTTAGAAAATGTAATTTACCTCACCCTGTAAACGTATAAGATATTCTACTTTATCAGAAATATAATATTAAAACTAACAAGACATAAAATTACCATAAAACAATTTCAGATTATTTTGTGTTGTTAATGATAAAATAACTGACAATAAATCTGTGAGAAATGCAAACAAGAAACTATTATATATCATCTTATATTGTGTACAAATATAAGCTTCTTATATGCTTAGATATTTAAGCATATAATTATAATATAATTATAAACTATGCTTCTCTTCCATCTTTATGACCCTATAACTCTAGCACTCTCTATTTTAATTCTATTTCTTAAAAAAAACTTGCCTCTTTTAGACTTGCACTCTATTCATTTACTAACTGCTTGTTTTCTTTAAAAACATAAAATTAAATAACAGTAGCTTCTTTAATCTTTTTGCATTCTGTTTGTTTTCTTTTTATTAAACAAATAACAAAAGCAAAAAAGGCATCTAACACTGACTCTATTCTTTTTCAGTTCTATCGGTTTTATTATATAATTATGAACAACAAAAACCAGCGTTAAGCTAACTGAGACTTGTTATAGCACTTGTGTATCATTGCTCTTTTGTCGTTTTTGATTGCTTCCACTGTCCTCATTTGTAAGTCACTTTGGATAAAAGCTTCTGCTAAATGTAAATGTAAAATATCCACACACACACACACACACACACACACACACAGTACTATATATATTACATCTATGTATGTACATGTATAATTAATGTATAGTTATACAAGAGTAATCAATTTTAGATATGTTATTACTAGGCAAGAATATATAATTATATTCCCTCTCTCTCTCTCTCTCTCTCTATATATATATATATATATGTGTGTGTGTGTTAAATGTATATTAATTATGTGTTTTTAATTATCATTAACCCTAGAAATTAGGGCTGCATGATATTAGGAAAAAATGACATTGCAATATTGCACACTTACATTCTCATTTTAAATTATTTAAACATCAAAGTATTATTTAAATTAGAGTAAATAATTTGTTTTTAACTCTAGGATATGGTTTGAATTGTTAATGTATTAATTAACAAACATAAACTTACCAAGAGCAATACTTTTGTTACTATATTTATTAATCTTTGTTTATCTTACTTTATAAAAACACAGCTGTTCATTGTTTGCTAATTTTACTTTACAGTAGGGATGCACCGATCATGATTTTTCAGGGCCGATTCTGATACTGATTTTTTTTTTACAAGCAAACTGGCCGATTACGATACCGATTTCCGATTTTTCTTTTTATTAGATCTTTTAAGCAACAAACAAGAAAGAAGGAAAGTGTGCATAAACAAGATATTTGGTATTTAATAGGCTAAACTTGCTTTTGGCTATTGAAAACAATAACTGTAACCATCTGAAATTAACGGCAGTAACTGCACAGTAAGTAGACTACATTCAATACAAACATAGATGGTACAGACATCAGCATTTAGCTTTTGTTTTTGATTTGGGTTGAAACTAGGGCTGCACGATATTGGGAAAAAATGACATTGCAATATTTTATTTTTCTGCGATATATACTGCGATATGAAATCTAATAAAAAATTTTCTTACAAACAAAAATGAGGTGAGCAGATTTACATTCTCATATTAAATTATTATGACACCATCATGTCAATTGATTAATATGCGCGAGGGAGAGAGAGCAAGACAGCACTTGTGTTGTTTGAAGACGGCGAGCGTGCAGCTGGGGCTCGCTGTCTCTCGCGCGCTCTCTCTCTCGCTGTCTCTCGCGCGCTCTCTCTCTCGCTGTCTCTCACGCGCTCTCTCTCTCGCTGTCTCTCGCGCGCTCTCTCTCTCGCTGTCTCTCACGCGCTCTCTCGCTCGCACTCTCTCTCTCGCTGACCTGTCAAAACTTTCACTCTGTGGTTAAGCTGTGGAATTAATCCGCGATTTACATTCGTCAAGGGCCGGGGAGCAGCTGGCCCGTACAGTTAATGAATAACGCATCAACTACGACAGCCTACATCGCAAATTCTGTGATGTGACTATTGTGGATTCGTACATCGCGATATCGATGCTTAAACGACACAACGTGCAGCCCTAGTTGAAACTACAGAGAACTGGCCTTAAATAAAAGATTAACTATAACCATGTGAAATTAAAGGCAACAACTGCATAGTTCTACAGTCCAAATAACACAATCAACACACATTCAATAAGATGTTTCTTAATCAGCATTCAGTATTTTAGTTTTTAAATTTGGTTTTAAATAAAAAAAAAGGTCTTTACCAGTGAGACTAAATAAAAGTATGCAATATAAATACATTTTCCAAAATTTTAAAATCAAATAATGTTTTTCTAATCTGCGCACAGATTTTCAAAATACACTTCCACACAAATGACATAGCGAACAATTACAATGTAGTATGTGCACGCGGGCACACTTCCGGAAAAATCGGCAGAAAAAAGACCAAAAACCGGCTGATTGCCGATCGTGTATTTTGAGCAAAAACCGGCCGGGTCCGATGAATGGCCGGTCAACCGGTGCATCCCTACTTAACAGTGCATTAACTATGTTAACAAATACTGTACAACTTTTGATTTCAACATAAGGCTATAACCTAAATGTTGAAATTAACAATGTTGTAGAAGTGCAGTTTAGTAATAGTAAATGTTAAATAATGTAGTTAAATAGCTTAATAAATAGAACATTATTGTAAAGTGTTACAGATTTTTTTTTAATACACCAATTCAGACATCTCGTGAGTTCAGTGTTGGACAGGTCAGTTGTTCAAACCATTCATTAAATTGAATCGGTTCAAATGAATCATTAGTTCGCAAATCAGACGTGTACGGCACATGCCGCCTTGTGTAATTATCTCTGCAGTTTATGATATCGCACAAGATTTGACAACACAGAAAACATTTCATCACTGGATAGTTTTTTTTTCTCGACAATTTGGTGTCAATTGATTTCAATTAATATGCGCGAGGGAGAGAGATCAAGTCAGCGCTCGTGTTGTTTAAAGACGGTGAAGGTGAGCGTGCACGCGTGGCCGGGGATCTCTCGCGCTCTCTCTCTCTCTCTCTCTCTATGCTCGTTCTTATATGCGCCCTTTTAAATTAATCCGAGAAGCACATTCGTCAAGGGCCGGGGAGCAGCAGGCCCGTACAGTTAATGAATAACGGATCAACTACGACAGCCTATGTCGCACATCCTGCGATGTGACTATCGTGGATTCGTACATCGCGATATCGATGCTTAAACGACACATCATGCAGCCCTACTAGAAATATACATTTACATATATATACAGCGGGGACATGTATATGACTTAGTATTTTGTAAAAAAAAAAAAAAAAAAAACGTTGGCAAGCACAGATGTAAGATGTTTTTGTAGTTGGTCACCAGGATTGAACACATCTCAGGAGGGATTTTGATCTACTCCTCTTTACTGATCCTCTCTACACTTGAGGTTTTTTGCTGTCGTTTGGCAACTTAGTTTCAGCTCCCTCCACAGATTTTCTATACGATTGAGGTCTGGAGACTGGCTATGCCACTCCATGACCTTAATGTGCTGCTGCTTTTGTTGCCTTGGCGGTATATTTCAGGTCAATGTCATTGTCATGCTTGGAAGACCCATCCGTGACCCATCTTCAGTGTTCTGGCTGAGGGAAGAAGGTTCTCGTATAAGATTTTACAATACATTGCCCTGTCCATTTGCCCTTAAATGTGGTGAAGTCATCCTGTAACCTTAGCAGAAAAACAGCCCCAAAGCATAATGTTTCCACCTCCGTGCTTGACTGTAGGGATGGTGTTCTTGGGGCCTTGTGTAGATCTACAGTCTTGTCTCTGACATCCTTTGACAGCTCTTTGTTCTTGCCCATGGTGGTGAGAGAGGTTGGAATGGAAGATACAGATTGTGTGGACAGGTGTCTTATACACCTAACAAGCTGACATTAGGAGTAACTTCTTAAAGTGACAGGACTAATCTGTGTTCCACATGGGCCATAACCAATCCGTGGGAGCCAGAATTCTTGCTGTTTGGTAGAGGATCAAATACTTATTTCACTCACTGAAATGCAAATCAATCTCTAACCTTTATATAATTTGTTTTTCTTGATTTTTTTGGTTGGTATTACTATTATTTCTCTATCTGTTAAAATAAACCTACGATAAAAATTCCAGACCCTTCATTTCTTCGTAAGTGGGCAAACTTACAAAATCAGCAGGGGATCAAATAATTATTTTCCCCACTTTATATATATATATATATATATATATATATATATATATATATATATATATATATATATATATATATATATATATATATATATATATTATGTACACACACAAACATATAGTATAAAATATACAAAACACACAGTGAAATCTTAAAACAAGAGAATCTTCCTGACCCGACAGAAATGATAAATGTTAACATGTGTGGCTTTAAAGGTCAAAGGTTGACCGAGGGTCATGAATGAGAAAGGGGAAAACAAAAACCTTAATGTCTTCCTGTAAAATACCACAGTTACAAAAAAAGAAACTACTAGGTCTATCTGTAAGCTATTTTTTACTTTCTGTATCTCACTTGAGATGTACATGAAAGTGTAAACTGCAACTTAGCCAATGAAAAAGAGTCTCGAAAGGACCGTGTGACCTCATTTCCGTGCTGTGACGTCCTGGGTCTCTGGAACATATCAAGCACGAGAACCAGCGGCAGGAGAAATGAAAATAAAAGTCACGGCAGCATCACTGCTCCTCATAGTGCTTACGTCACACCGGCCGTTCATAACACAATACATCCGTCCGCACCAAAAAAATAAGTAAATACATACAAAACCTAGTTTGCTGTGTATTCTTATAATATTTAATAACCAAGTCATATCACACGAAATATCCGAAACCGACCACAACATGTTTAACAGAGGCAAAACTGTCAGAATACACTAGGTAACGACGGGCACAGTGAATCAGCGCCTCTCTACACCTGAATCCTAACGTTACCTTTGTTTCCATACAAAGAAAGTGTGCTTTAAAAGATGAATCCCCACAAAACAGCTTAAATCAGGCGTTTATGCTATGTTAAAATAGCACACTTAATAAAAAACGCCAATGAAGGCACCTATGTAGTAGGTGTTTCGTCACCTATCCTACCTGGCTCGACTCCGACTCGCGCGAGCAGCAGCCCCGCCCTCACTGCAGCAAATAACGGTCCACACCGCCATTACACAAATAACGGTACCTTACGGAAAAAATGACCTGTTTGACTTCTGACCAGAAATACGACGGAAAGCACAACTAACAACCACATTATGCACTATATCTTTCGTTCCCAACCACTTTACGGCAGCTGAAACTGGACTCCTGCGCGAAAATAAAAACAAAAACAAAACAACCTGCGTTCTAGCAACGAGCGTACAGCGTGATATTACTCAGTAGTAACGTTGTATGAAAGCCAAATAAAAGGTAATCGGTTATCACTGTGAGCGATGCGGACGTCATGCACGTCTGCAATCAAACACCGTCATCATCTTCTCTCTCTCTAACGTTAACGTTACCTGCAGAAGTTGCCATTTGCCGTAGCGTGCGCTGGGCGCCTCTCTCGTGCTTCGCTCGGGCAGATACCGTTTCACACACCGATTCCCTTCCACCGTCTGGGCAATCACGGCACTGGACACGCGAGGAGGGTGATGAACGGTAAAGGAGGACATTGGCTCTTTCCGTTGTCTCCTCACCGTTCAGGTAAACACGTTGACGGCTCCTGAGCGTGTTACGTCGCGAGCGTATCCGCGCTCGTTGTCACACGCACGCACGCACAGGAAAAAGGTATATGGTCCTCATAACTGCACGGCGGACCGGATTACCGGAAAGGTTATTTAAAGAGAAAGCAACGTCAAACAAGAAATCAACAGCATCTATTCAGTGTTGGGCGTGGATGTTTAGATAAGAAGTGGACGAAAGCAATATGCTCTTTTAACATTACTTTATCAAGAGATGCAGAGTTGACTTCTTGTGGTATTTCTCTGCAGACTGTAACATTTCTTGCTCTAATGAGGAAATGGCAAAATCTAGTCATATATTTAAATGGAACACTTGTAATAATATGGCAGAGTATTGTCTGTTATTAATTAAACTAAACTAAAATCTATAACAAACATCCAGCTAAAGATCGCTATGGGATTAAGGACTGGACGCTCTTAAAGGTATAATGTTAGTCCAGAAAAAAAAACTATATTATACTACTGCCTTATAGTGACTTATTGCAAATTTTGCAATGCAAGTAAATGGTTACTGAGACTGTCATTCTGCTGAACATTTCATAGACATACGTTTGAAACAACATGTTAAATGATAACATAATTTTGGGGGTGAACTGTACTTCTAAGTGTTTCGTTAGATTTGTGAGCAACAACTGTCAAGAATCCCACTAAGAGACGTCATTTGAATGCAAATAAAAGTTTATGCTTTAGTGTTGTCAGTACTCTAGTTTTGAATGAGTGTAACACCATTTGATTCACTCTACAAGTTTTTGATCAAGCAAATTCTAAAATAAAACAAAACGCGAGTAGTTCCGTATAACGGTCCGGACAGGCTCAGGTATACGGGTGCAGCACACTGGGACAGCCCAGCCCGTTCCCATAGTACACAACTTCATAAGTCGTCATTAAACTAGTCCAAAGATGGGGAGAAAAATAAAACAACCGGATGATTTTTAAAGAAACTTCTCGGCCTTTCCGTTCTCGTGTGTGTGTGTGACTGGTTTCAGCCTGTGGGACTCACCGTTGTTGCGTCGCGGCTGTGTCTGTTTTCTGCGCTGGCACCTGGGGCCATCCGCCATTATTTTTTACACTGTGTCTGAACAGTCTATGGTCTGAACTCTGCCTCGCGAGTTGAGCCCCAGTACCCCCCTCGGTTACCCCCTCCCCATAACAGGCCCCTCTCCGCACCTGGTTTACGACATTCTGCTTTACGACATAACCTTTTAATACTGTCTATGGTGAGGTGAGAACACCTCTTCTGAACACCCCCCCCCCCCCGTGTGCAGCTAACCACTACTTCAAACCTGGGGCAACATTCTATATGTGTAATAAGAGTTTATTACATTAAGGAGCAAGCGGACAAAAAGAATTTAGAAGAACGTTTACGATTTACGGGGAATAAGATTATTGTAACATCGGGAGCGCCCCCGAGAGGCTGGGAAGTCTGATGACGTAGTTTGTTTAAGTCTTTAAATTCTGGTTACATGTTAGCGGTCTTCCCTGCAGAGATTTTGCTTATTATTAAATCTCTTAAACAGAAGTTCAGTTGTTCCCTATCATAGGTCACTTCGATGCTGCGGTGACGTCACCACGTATGGGAACACCTCCGGTGTGACGAATGTCTGAAGCCCTATACCATCCCGCCAATCCTATTGGCCAAATGGCGCATAGCACCACCCTACGCATGCGCACGCATGATATACCTGGGTGCAGCGCGCCATTTCGCTCAGATTTCATTCCTTCAGGAATAGCGATCTCTTCGAGCAGTGTTAACTCCTCTTCGCGGACGCGATGAGTTTTCGCAAATGCAAGGAGCCATGTACCAGGTACATCACGGCGGGGGACACTCATGACAGGTGCGTAGTGTGTCTTGGTCTACATCACGCACAGGCGGCGCTTAGCGGCCTTTCTTCCTGTCCCCATTGTGATGGCCTGCGGCTCAGAGTACTGCGCTCTAGGGTGGACATATTCTCAAATGTCGCCCTCGAGTCTAACCCCCGTCAGGTCACCTCTGCGACTGCCGAGGCACCGCACGAGGCGAGGGCCTGGGGTGACACGTGCGACATGGATTTTGTGGACAGCGCAGCGCTGGAATATTCTCCACATGAGCTGTAATGTCAGACACTCCCTCAGACACTCTGCGCAATCCTGCTTTCGGAATTCGAGGGATGACTCAAGGACCCTACACAAATGGCCCGTTTATGACGGCTCGCGCAGCCGCCGCTTTTTGCTAGCGGCAGAGCCCGATGTTCCATCTGTTGGCCTAATTCCTGCCGTGGACACGTTTCAGGATTATACTCAACGGGACGCAACGACTCTTGTGCATACGCTTCCCCGGTGCACGAACACCACAGGTTTTTCGTGTCCGGCCGTTTTAACGCGTATGACAGCTTTGCAGGGAGCGGAAGTTTTGAAACCGCTAATATTGTTTCATTTTCATTTCATTGAGACATTTCTCAATGGGTGTTACGCACGATTTGTCACGGATACAACATTCAGTTTCGAAAAGGCCCGCCTCCTTTCCGCGGAATTCTTTCCACTACGGTGAAGTCTACGGAAATGGCGGTGCTGCGACAGGAAATGTCAACTCTGCTGAGCAAAGGGGCTATAGAAGAAGTACACCCCTCTCAGATGGAGACAGGTTTTTACAGCCGTTATTTCGTGGTACCGAAAAAAGACGGCGGATTACGGCCCATTCTGGATTTATGCCGTCTGAATCTTGCACTCAGGCCGAGCAAATTCAAGATGTTGACGGTAAAATCTATTCTGTCTCAGATCCGACCAAACGATTGGTTTATTACGATCGATCTGAAGGATGCGTATTTCCATATTCAGATCGTCAAGAGACACAGGAAGTTCCTCAGATTCGCTTTAGAGGGCAAAGCGTATCAGTACCGCGTTCTTCCCTTTGGCTTGGCTTTAGCGCCCCGTACTTTCTCCAAATGCATGGACGCAGCTCTGGCCCCGTTGTGGCTCCAGGGCGTTCGTGTGTTGAATTATTTGGACGATTGGCTGGTGCTAGCGCAATCGCAGACTCAGGCACACTCTCACCGAGATCTTGTGCTGAATCATTTAAACAACCTGGGCTTACACACAAATTTCAAGAAAAGTGTTTTAACTCCCTCTCAACGGATAACTTTTCTGGGAATAGATCTGGACTCTTGCACGATGACAGCGAAGCTTTCTCTCCCGCGCGCTCAGTCGATTGCGTCATGCGTGCGGCACTTCAAAGCGGGTCGCACGGTGACAGTGAGATTGTGCCTCAGGCTCTTAGGTCTAATGGCAGCAGCATCCCCCGTGATTCGTCTGGGATTGCTTCAAATGCGCCCCTTTCAGTGGTGGACGAAAAGGCGGAATATTTCACCCGTTGTCTTCCGCATCAAATGATTTCGGTGACACGGCGGTGTGTGATGTCGCTAAAATTATGGATGTCAACCGAATTTCTCCTGTCAGGAGTTCGACTGGGAATTTATGCTTTCTGAGAGAGACTGTCACGACGGACGCGTCTTTGACTGGTTGGGGAGCTGTGTGTCGAGGGCGCCCAGCCCACGGAGTATGGACAGCGGCTCAGCGCGGCTGGCACATAAACAGACTGGAATTACTGGCAGTTTTTCTGGCTCTCCAGTATTTCACGGATATGCTGATCGGCCGTCATGTGCTGCTCAGATCGGACAACACAGCGGTTGTGTCTTACCTGAACCATCAAGGAGGATTGCACTCTCGCCCCCTGTGCAGGCTGGCGAGGCATGTTCTTCTGTGGTCTCGGGACAAATTTCTGTCGATCCGGGCCGTTCATGTCCCCGGACGATTGAATTTCGGAGCGGACTTGCTATCCAGACAGGCTCTGGAACAGGGAGAATGGCGATTACACCCCCAGACGATGAATCTTTTATGGCGGATATTCGGCAAAGCGAAAGTGGATTTATTCGCGTCGAGCATGACTACGCATTGCCCGCTATGGTTCTCCCTACGCTCCGTTAGCTCACAGCTGCCCGCTATGGTTCTCCCTACGCTCCGTTAGCTCACAGCTGGCCCAGGACCAGTCTGTATGCTTTTCCTCCGATTCGTTTGATCCCAGCGGTATTATGCAGAATACGGCGGGACAGAGTGGAACAGCTGCTGCTGGTGGCTCCGCGATGGCACACGCAGCCGTGGTTTGCGGATCTGATCAGTCTGCTAGCGGGCTCTCCGTGGGAGATTCCCCTCAGACAGGATTTGTTATCACAAGCACAGGGGCTGATTTGGCACCCGAGGCCAGATCTGTGGAAACTGTGGGCGTGGCCACTGAGCGGAGTGCATTAGTATGTCCCGGTCTTTCTGTTGAAACCACTGAGACTATATTGAATTCTAGAGCAGCTTCTACGAGACGCTTATATGCTTTCAAGTGGAGACTGTTTACAGCCTGGTGTGGCAATCATAATGTGGATCCAGTTTACTGCCCAGTGGCTTCAGTGCTGGAGTTCCTCCAGGAGCGTTTTTCGGATGGCGTTACACCAGCCACTTTAAAGGTTTACGTGGCAGCCATTTCAGCTTACCACGAATACATAGGCGGTGCCTCTGTGGGGCGTCATCCACTGGTTTCTCGTTTCATACAGGGTGCGCGACGGCTGAGGCCTTTCCGCCCTGTGCGAGTTCCTTCATGGGATTTATCCATTGTGTTGCTAGGTTTATCAGGGCATCCGTTTGAGCCCTTGGAGACCGTATCGGATGAATTCTTGACACTGAAGACACTTCTTCTCATGGCTTTATCCTCCCTCAAGAGAGTTGGGGATTTACAGGCTCTTTCTGTTTCACCCTCATGCATGGAATTTGCACCGGGCTCTGTGAAGGTGCTGCTGCGGCCCAGGCCTAACTATGTTCCTAAGGTCGCATCTAACCCCTTTCGCTTTCAGCAAGTGGTCCTGGAAGCTTTTTCACCTGCTGAGGCTGGGTCAGGAGATCTAAGTCTTTGCCCTGTTAGAGCTTTGAAGACTTATGTGGATCGTACAGCCCCTTGGCGTGAATCTGACCAGCTGTTTGTCTGTTTTGGACATAAAAGTAAGGGCCATGCAGTTACAAAGCAGCGCATGTCCCATTGGCTGGTGGAGGCAATTTCTTTGGCCTATGAGGCGCGCGGATTGCTTCACCCTTAGGAATTAAAGCTCATTCCACTCGAGCTGTGGCTTCTTCTCAAGCTTTTCTCAGTGGATCTTCTATGGATGATATCTGTGCTGCGGCAGGATGGTCCTCACCGAGCACTTTTATCAAGTCCTACAGTCTAGATGTGAGGATGGCTCCTGGCTCCCGGGTTCTCTCCGTTTGAGCAGATGCTTCCTCGGATCTCAGTTATCAGGTACGTCAGGCGTTTTGGTATATCGTTCCCATACGTGGTGACGTCACTGCAGCATCGAAGTGACCTATGATAGGGAACATCTCGGTTACATATGTAACCATGGTTCCCTGAATAGGGAACGAGATTCTGCGGTTCTGGCCGTTCCGTACCTTGATAACTTCTTCATCTTCAGTCATGAAATCTGAGCGAAATGGCGCGCTGCACCCAGGTATATCATGCGTGCGCATGCGTGGGGTGGTGCTATGCGCCATTTGGCCAGTAGGATTGGCGGGATGGTATAGGGCTTCAGACATTCGTCACACCGGATGTGTTCCCATACGTGGTGACGTCACCGCAGCATCTCGTTCCCTATTCAGGGAACCATGGTTACATACGTAACCGAGATGTTTTCTGTCTTTCATAAGCAAAGATACTGGGGTTGGCTATATTTTTTTTAAACAGATGATCCTTAAAATATTAAATATGGTCTCAAATCCCATTCAAAATAGATGGATGCTATGACAGGCAAAAAAGTGATAAAAGAGTTAAACAATTATGATGATTTACATATTATAAATTATGTTAGTTGATATTAAAAATATGATAGTCAGGCAGACGTGTGGCGTAGAGTGGTTTCAAATGAATGTTTACATCATCTCTGTTGGTTTTAATTTTAACACCAAGCCCGCAAAAAAACTTTATTCTCGTGCCTAGTTTATTCGGAAAGTGGACTGTGCTGTCCTCTGCTGGAGGAAATACTCTTGTGCATCTATGGCATCAATTAATTATTAGTATGCCACAGGTTCGACTTTTTATGTCATAATAATTTACACAGCATGATTTTTCTTAAGTATCAGATATGTGCTTTAATACACTCGAGCATCGAAAAAAATCATACCATTATTATCATTAATAAAACCAATAAAATTACTTTATATTTTATATTTCCTGTTGTGATGTCGTTTATAGAACGCTTCCGCAATGTGATAACGATCAGCAATACCTTATATATACCGTATGATAACCGCAGTTATTTTCGCCTTGCTGCAGGACAAATTGATAATATCGAATATGTTCTAACGTCATTTTTCGAACTTGCTGAAAATTCTCGTTGAATTAAAACCGCGCCGTATACAAATGGAGGTTCCTGACGGTGAGTAGAGGTTAAATGTGATACATTTAGAATCTTCTTGCTGCGCTTTTTCCCCGCCAAATTTACGATCTCTTACAATCACTTTACAAACTTGCAGTTTGAATCAAATGTAATGAGATGATAAAACAAAGGTGCACACGTTAATGAAGCCTCACACCACATTTATATCATGCTGGAAGCAAAATCTGATAAGTATTGGTTTTGCAAAATCGTCAGAGCGGCATTCTTATGTTATCTCGATTGACCTTTATGGTTTTTTGGTACAGATTTTAATTTTAGTGACCAAGCAGTTAACAGCCCTGAATATAAGAGGCGGAGAAAAAATCCTGAACTTCAGAAGCCATCTGATGGTATTGACTCTCTCTCTCTCTCTCTCTCTCTCTCTCTCTCTCTCTCTCTCTCTCTCTCTCTCTCTCTCTCTCTCTCTCTTTGTCTTTTTTTTTTTTGGCTTATAAAATGACTTAACTTGACTTTTGTTTTTGTTACAGTCAACATGAAAATTAATGTTTTCTATATTATTTATTTTCCATTGGTACTGTAAAATGTAATCACTTTAATAACATCAAGATTATTTAAAACTTTCTCAGTTTTAGAATGTCTTCATGCTTCTTTTTAGTTAATCTTCAATTTTCTTGACATGAACTGCCATAATTCTTTTTAAGGCCACGAAAAACACCTACCCTTTTTGCCACCTACAGTTCCTATTAAAGTAAGTAGAATTGTATTTTCTGACCATTCCTCCTTGCAGAATTCTTTTCTGAGTAATATTGGTGGTCTCTTGCATGTACAGTCTGTTTCTCGTGGGGCTTCTTCCTTAATAAATTCTTGTTTAGCTCAATTTATGTACTGATTGGATTGCAGATGATATATTTATTGGTGCACTTGAATCTAATTTTAGGCACTTATTTTTGTAAAGGACACTGGAAATTTCTGTTCCTGCTTTACTAATTGTTAAAAATGTACATTCTTCAGCATTGTCTTGTCATTTTATAATATATATTTTTTGCATTAAAAGATGGATCCACAATCACATCTTGTCGGAATTACTGTGATTACAAGATTCAACCTCTAAAACACATTCACTACCTCATAAACTAATGCAAGATTATCCAGAAAATCAAAAAGACATACAATAAAGTTTAATGCAGCCAGCACAGAGATGGATACTAATACGAATCTAATGTTGTTGTGCTGTGGAAAAAGTACATTTGTACTTTTTAACTACAGGCTCATTGGAGACCATATAACCTGTCAAACATTGAAGAGAACCAAAGATGCGATGTGACAGTGTGCATTTCTTGTACTTGTTCTTGCACTTGATCTGCCGAACACACTCATCCCTTTTGTTTATTTATTTATTTTAATTTTTTTTGAAGATCTCTCATTGCTTTGAAAAAATCTCGCCAGCGTTGGAAGAGACTCCACATAGCTTGTCTTGGATGACCGGTAGGTCCTTATTTTCACTTTGATTTCTAGACATTGGTTATGAGTATAAAATGCAATATATTTGAAGTTTATTACAGAATGGTCAAATATATACACTGTTTGAGATTGTAGGGAGACTGACTTGATTATACCATTTGGAGCACCTCAGTTTGTGGTTGAGCTCTTTTAGTACTGTTCTCTGATTGGTTTAAGGTGCTCCCTGCTTCAGGATTATGGGCAGTATATGTCTTAACAGGAAATTTGGAAGTTAATTAAACCAAAAAATAGTTAAATACACTCTGACAACCTCTTTGTTGGTAGGCCAGTCTTGTTAAAAAAAGTAAAATGTTTTTCCCCTTAAATATCTTTTTTTTTCTAGTGAGAAAGTAATCTTTCATTTTAATTAATTTCTTGGGGTATATTGAGATAATAGAAGAAGTCTTTAAAATTGCAAGGTTTTTTTCCCACTTATTTGTGTCTTTCGTACTCTATAGTTGTCTCTGCAAATTAGACTGGCAAAAGGTAAAGAAACCATTTTAACATTTAAAAAAAGGACACACTTCATCAGTTTGCAGTGTGGATAAGTTATTGGTGTGAGTTTGATTTTATACATTTATCACAATGATCTCTCACTCAACTTGATTGACCCAAAATACCTTCATTGTGAAGTCCTAGTGCTCTAGCCTGACTATATGTGTGTCCTAAATATTTATTTTCTCCAAAACTCCACACACAAACATCAGGTGCATATGTAAAGCCCAGTGACCCCTCTGAACGAAAATATAGGAAGAGACCGAGAGAAGTCTATGAGAAAGAAGACATCGGTATGGACATTTTTTCTACTAGCTCTGCTAATCACACTTTTTCTAAAAATAAATGGCAAAGATAAATAATCATTGTAATTATATTGCTCGGTAATCAACTCATTGTCCTTGCTGAGCTGAGGATATTGTACAGTGGCATAAGCTGTCAGTGAAAAGGAAGTATGAGAGTGTATTGAGCTTCCTGTGTGGTGAACAAGAGTCCTTTTCTGCCCTGTTTACTAAACCAGTAATTATGCAAAAAAAAAACAAGTGAAAGTTTTAAGAACATCTGTTTGTCTGAATTGTTTCAGTTTTATGGTCTAAGTACCATTCTCCGAGGCGACTCTGGCAGTGGTAAATCCATCATAGCACAGAAGATTATGTTGGACTGGGCATCTGACACAGTTTCTCTTAGACGTTTTAAGTTAGTTTTCTATCTGAAGTGTGAGGAGCTGATGTGTACTTCTGAAGAGATGAACATAATTCAACTCTTGAGCTACAGCTGTAGTTTAACATCAGATGAGATCGCACAGATGTTACAGCAGTCACCAGAGAAGATTCTTTTCATCATTGATGGATTTGATGAGCTGAGACTCACGCAGGACATTTATGACATGTCAGCACACACTAATCCACTTCAAAAAGCCCCTGCTGAAGTCATTCTTTGTGCCCTCTCAAGGGGTAACATCCTGCCAGAGTCCTTCCTGCTGGTCACCACCAAAACTAAGGACACAGTAAACAAGCTGCTGAAAGGACAACCCTGTTTCACTGATATAATGGGCTTTTATGAGAAGGAGGTGGAGAAGTACTTCCAGAAGTTCATCTTCATTAAAGCATATTATTCTGTCATAGCGAATGAAACCCTTTTCCGTGCCTGTTCCATTCCCATTATCTGCCGGATAATCATTGAAAGGGTAAAATTTGGTGCAGTAACAAACAAAGTAAAAACCACCACCTCCATCTACGCTGACTTTGTGTCAACTCTACTAGAGCATCACTGCCAGGGATTGAATCAGCCTGCGCTGACCCTGCTGAGGAGTCTGGGTCAGCTGGCAGAGAGAGGCATGCTGGAACAGTCCATTCCTGTCCAAGTTGTCCAGTTTATCAGCTTTGTGGCTGTTTTAAGTCACATCTTGATTTCATAGTAATGTACCAGACAGTGATATAATAACATCTGATTTTCTTTTCTCAAAAATGTTTTATGTAACATATGAGGAAATATATAGTTTTAGTATATGTAAAAAAAAGAATACTTGCATTAAAAACTTTTTTTTTAATAACCCAAGTTATTTCATTCCCTTGCTCTTTTTGTCTAACAGTAGAAGAGAGTTCAGATTCGGTGTTAAAAGCTGAATCATCAACATACTCCGTGAGTAGCAGCTGTCATGGAGAGGATTTTTAAGTCTTTCTTTCTTTCTTTCTTTCTTTCTTTCTTTCTTTCTTTCTTTCTTCACTAGTGGTACAGTATGACAATATTTTATTCTCAAATTAATAACCCCTATTAAGGTTTCAGTGTATGATAAATGATTGAGATCCCATTATTCAGAATGTTTACAGGAATATAATATGTAAAAATGTATGGCCATAAATAGGGTAAATTAGCATGAAAGCAAAATTCCAAACATTTGTGTCAACAAGGGTTTGCATTGGCACAAGCTGTTAGTAAATATTTTATCATCCAAAAATGTATTTAAAAGATTCTTCATTTATTTCTTTACTTCAGTTCTCAGAAGATGTAGAAGTGTTCACACCAGTATTGAGCGGTGATGAAGATAAACTCAAGAATACATACCGGTATTGCACACTTTATTTTTTCAACACTGTTAGGATATAAGCAGATTGTTATGATGAAAAACAAATATGTAGGTGTCAATAATTCCTTGTCCTTCAGGTTTGTGTGTGCACATGCTGGTCAGTTTCATTGCAGTCTGACCAATCTTGTGTTTGTGATGGAGGGTAAAGGAGAGGTGCTGTATAGAGTTGATTCATGGGATCCTCGTCTGTTAGATGGTTTGGGTCAGATGAAGGCGGCAGGACCCTTGTACAACATTGACTGTTCTGCAAAATCAGTCTTACGACTGCAACTTCCGCACTGTGTGATATTCTCTGGTAGGTTTATTTCTACATTCTCAATATGAAGGTTTCACAGTGGTTGACAGTGGTTTATAATAAAAATTTCTAATTTCTCGAAACTGCAGTTATTAAAGATATGTATGTAAATAATTAGCAAGGAGTGTGATGAGAGTTCTTATGTAAAAT
The DNA here is from genome assembly GCF_003368295.1 of Carassius auratus. NCBI lineage: Eukaryota > Metazoa > Chordata > Actinopteri > Cypriniformes > Cyprinidae > Carassius > Carassius auratus. The sequence continues at coordinate 2,796,863 of NC_039269.1, read as the reverse complement.
GTTAGTCAGAGTATGATTAGAAAAACAATATCTTTATTCTACCAGGTAACAAAATTCTTAAATGTATTTTGCAGAGGAAAATAAGGACGGTTTGGCTGTAGCACATTTCACTGGTGGTAATGTAGAAATAATACAGCCACTGAGAGTGACAGAAACTCATGTGATCATTGACATCAGAGATCTCAGCCGGTTTGGGCTCATCTGGATTAAAACAATATTTGGCTACCCCATTGATGGCCAGGTTTTGCTCTTTCTTCGACCAGTAACTGTTGAACAGGAACAGAAAATACTTAACGTCCACTTGCTTCCAGGGAATGTTCCAGTAACAGAGGTACTGCTGTCTGAACGTATTGTTCCTTTATTTTTTTGTTTTTTTCTATGTGCTTTCTGAGTATTATAAGATAAAAACATGTGACTTTCAAAGCTCCCCTAACACACATTACGCATATTTGTATATGAACATTATTATTGCTTTCGTATAGTGACATGTTGATGTAAATTCACCCCTTTTTTATTTTGTCCCCCACCACTCTCACCACTCTTTCCTCAAGGTCCAGTGTTTCCACCACAATAAATCATACATAGAGACAAGTTCAAAATGTTGTCTTTTTACTGACAGACAATACAGTCTGTGTTGTCAGCCAGAGAACTGTGAAGTGCAACCAATGGTAACGAGAAAAAAAAAAACATTTGAATTTATGATATTTAAAACATTTGCACATATAAAATATATATTTGCATCCATATTCACTAACCACTAACCACTTTATAATGTTAACTTCATATTGGTGTTCTCTTTTTCAGAGTGAGATATTTCAGCTTGATAATTTTGGTCCAAACTATCATCCCTCATTTGAAGTGTTTCTGGATGTCAACATCAAGGAGGTCAAGCTGGGTGTTGTGGACAAAACTGAAGATGGGAAAGAAGTGTGGCCCAGACGGCGAATCCTTCTTACAGGTACTCATGAAATTCTGCTGTAGTAGGAGTAAGAGAACTGAGAGAGATTTAAGTTTATCTACAGACACTAATCTTTGAGAAACCATTACTTGGCCTAGAGCTGAAGATCTTTGCCCGAACTCGACGGGACCCGACGGGACCCGACGGGTTCGGTCGGGTTCGGGCTTAATTTCTATCATCTTACGCGGGCTCGGGCCGGGCTTGCGCTCGGTGTTTCGATTAGCACGAGAAAGATGCGAAAATGAATGCTGAGCAGGTGTAACGGAGGCTTGCCTCTGGTGATTACGTTTTGGTTGCACCAGCAACTAAAGCAAAGTCTGAGGTGTGGAAAAGTTTTGACCATGCTTATAATGAGAATAATGAGTGAATAATGACGCACCATCAGTGAGCGCAGGAGCGCGCTGAAGACCTCTACAGTGGATTCAATCATTTTCCTCCACATAAACATTTAGACCTAGCCTAATCTCTGTGAGTAAAGGTTTTTCAAATGATAACTACATATTCATTGAGTCTTAAATGCATAATGTTGACAGAGTGTTTACGCTAATGTTGGCATTATTCTTTTATTAAATAAAGCAAATCCGGCGGAGCCTTTATCTTAATTTCGTTATTGCCAAATACCCATCTTAATTTAAAATTTATCTTAATTTAATTTGACTCGTTTTTATTGGTGCGTTGGTCTATTTATAGGTTAAATGAGCCTATGTCTAGAATGCTGAGATGTTACGATGTCACAGAGGACTTATTTTATTTCTTTATTCCAACTTCCAAGTGGTCTAGTCTACGTTAGTTATGAGTAAATTATGTTAAAACATGAATAAATTGCTCATTGTTGGCAAAAGGCAAAAGAGCTGTGTGCGTGCGCACATTTGAATAATGTCGGGCTGTATACCGGTTCGGGCTTTAAAAAAAAGCTGTCAATCAAAATGTACTTGTCGGGCTCGGGCCGAAACCTGTCGGGCTCGGGTCCTGTCGGGCCTAACTTTTAAGGCCCGATTACAGCTCTAACTTGGCCACAGTGTTGGGGAGGACATTATTAAAATGTTTGTCAGATTTCTCAAATATTTGTTTTTAATTTTATAATTTTTATTGTTAATAGCACCAAGTAAAGCTGCAGAACCTCCTGCACACCGAAGGATCCCAGGTCTGATTTTAATGCTGCACATTTTAATTACGTTTTTTTCTTGTAGTATTTTACACATAGTACTCTCTTCTGAAGGCTACCTTAAATCTTCTTTTGTTTCAATCAGAAACTGAATTTGTGAACACACATGGAGATAAACTCACTCAGAGAGTTTCATCAGTGATGGCGATTGCTGACAGTTTAAAGACCAAAAAAATAATTACTCCTGAAATGTGGAGTAAGATCCATGTTGCAGAAACACCACAGGAGAAAATGAGACACTTGTTGAACGCTCTTGAGTCTGGAGGAGATAATGCAAAAGTAGAATTCTGCAGACTGCTGAAGGAGTACGAACCTGGTCTAGTAAAAGAACTGGGACCTCATTTATAAAATGTGCATATGCATGGATATGATTTTATAGAGTGTGCATATGTTAAAATCCACACTCAGAATTATAAAAACCATCTTTGACGAGGAAAGGTGCTTACCACTATGTCATGTTCCAGTTCTTTTACTAGACCAGGTTCGTACTCCTTCACCTTCAATACCACGACTTAGGTGCCCTTGAGCAAGGCATTGAACCCCCAACTGCTCCCTGGGCGCCGCAGCATAAATGGCTGCCCACTGCTCCGGGTGTGTGCTCACAGTGTGTGTGTGTGTGTGTGTGTTCACTGCTCTGTGTGTGTGCGCATTTCGGATGGGTTAAATGCAGAGCACAAATTCTGAGTATGGGTCATCATACTTGGCTGAATGTCACTTCACTTTATGTGCCAAACAGACATAACATTGTTGCAGAGTTGGAGTACTGAAAGTATTTGGAGAAAGGAAGGAATTCTTTTCCACAGCTCATGTTGACAGTATGTTAATTACATTAATTAAGTGTCATTTACAAGGTAGATTTCTGAAACCATTCAGATGTTCAAAATTTTTAGATCACCTGGTTTGATTTCACATGAATGGTTTCACCGTTATTCTACTGTACATGTCTGTAGCAAGAAATCCAGCAAAAACATTGAGCAAATTGAGCAAAAACATCTGACGGGCTGTACAAATTTGAAATATTTCTTCATTTGTGTCATATCTTTTAATAAGTTGTATTTGTATGTTTTCAAAATGATTATACTGTATACTCCATGTTTTATTTTTGGTCCCCACTGCATGTATATAGTGTCGATGTATTTCTTATGAACCGTATGAGTTGTTACTGTATGATGACGAGTCACTATGAAAGATGTTTTTTTATTTTATAATACTGTGGAAAAATAACCACATACAATTTTAAAAGAACCATAGTAAAAGTGGCTGTGGGGAAAAAGCACATGGGTCATTTTTTTCTTTTGTATTTTACATTTATACAGATGATTAAAACAAAGATAAAATAAAGTTAATCATAAACACAATGTGAAGTACAGGTCTTTTTTAACAGGAGCATGAGGAAATGGATCTCAAGAGTCAGACATGCTCTCACATTCACACAATATAAACACAGTATTGCACATTCATTCCCTCATCTTTCCTTCTCTGATATGTTTTATTACTCATATTCATTGTCCTCTCATCATACATAAAGGTGCCAAATAAGTCTCATTTATTAAGAGAATTAACATGGATATTTAAAGAAAAAATATTTTGTGCAAATTTTAACCAATGCACTGCAAAAATTCTGTTTTATTGACAAACCTGCTAATAAGGCTGCTAATTTGTTGAACCAAAATGTATTGATCATTGCATTTTTGAATGTAAATTTCAGCAGATTAAACCTAAATCAATCAAGCCAAATTTAAACCGAGCAGAAACATTTTCTGCACAAATTGAGCTTTTCTGCAGAACAGAAATGTTTTGAGCTCATAATAAAAGCCCTTCTTTATTTTGCATAAAAATACTTTACCGAAACCCAGGACTTGAATGAATAAATCACTTCCATTTTAGTATTATTTTAAACTTTGCTCTTGTGATTCGATTCAACATCCCTTTACAGAATTTAGAAATGTGTACAAATCATAAACAAAAAATGTTTAAAAAATGTTCTCCTTTACATTGCTTACACCAAAACCATTCGATCTTTTATCCCTTACCACCATCTTAGAAAAATACTATAAATGCGCTTTCAAATGCAATTCAGTTCAGATACAAATATGGAAAAGCACTCTACTCTACTTTGAAAGTGTTAAGGACAAATACATGGACACTTCAGAGAAAGAGATTGATCACATTCAGCTATTTCCTCCACATCAGCAAACACACACTCTCACACACATAGAAACACAAAGCGTCAAATACTCGTGAGGTTTTCTTGGAAAGAGGCAGAGCGTGTGTTCAGAGAAGAGTCCGTAAGCTCACTTTGACACTCTGTGAGTAGTATCCCTTTGTAAAAAAATCCTAAAATGTTCCATAAACTCCAGCTTTCAGAGTTAAAAGCACTGGTGGCGTTTACCCAGATACTCACGTCTCCGTCCTATCAGAAGAGTTCAGAAGAGTTCAAACTGGCAGCGGTCAGCTATTTCTACGAGGAGCTCGGGCAGTGTGAGCAGTGGTGATGTGAGCGGGCCGTATGGTTAGTTTTTTCACAAGCGATTGTCGACAACTGCAGTATTCTTCAACTCGCTGACTTGTTCTGCAATATCACATTGTGGATTATACAATCAGTGTGAGCCCACCCACAATACCCATCATTTAAAACGCATCATATTTTATTAGGTTGTTTGATGGGACAGAATTAATCAGGTCCATTGTAAACTCCAGTGCATAGCAATCAGGCTTTCACTGGGCTTTACACCCAATAGTTGATGGCTTCTGGTGCCCTCCAGCCTTCTATTGGCCATTCTTTCAGCCAATACGATTCACATGGAGAAACCCGTCCAATGGCTGCTTTGCAGCGTCTCATTTTGGTGCACAGATTTGAGAGGATTTGTTTCACCACATCAACCCATCATCTTCAAATTTGGCAAGAAGAGGGAAAGATGAGAAGGTTTACATGGATTCTCTCCGCTCATCACTCTTGTGATTTCCTCTTCTGCTGCATTAATTTATTAATTTGGCACTTTTTTCTCTCAATCATATTGTTTTAAAGGTAGAAAATGCAAAGTGTGTGTGTGTGTGTTTGCATATAGTTGTGTTGGAGAGAACGTTTCAAACTGTAAGAGTGTAAAAATGAATGTGTACCATTTATTTCAATCCCGGGAAGTGTTTTTTTGTTGTTGTTGTTGGCAAGTGTGTCTGTTTCACACATGAGTCTGCATTCTCTGCGTGTGTCTTTGAGAGTATTCTGTGGGCGGAGTTGAATATGGAAATTGGGCGGAGCTGGGGTATTTTCCCGTGTTAGCGTCTTGACTCGTCCCCGCCCCTTGTCCCGTAGGATACATTTCATAGGCTGGTCCTGCCTCCAAAGGCGGGGCGAAGCCTAACCTGTATTGAGGTGTTGTTGAGTAAGCATAGCTGTCAAAAGCCAGCGGATTGGTTGATTCCAGCAGGCCACGTTCTCCGGAATAGTCTGTGGTCTTGGACACAGGGTTGGGCGGGGCTTGGATTTGTGATGCCCTGGCAATGGTGTTAAAATGTGTGTATGTGTTGTGCGCCATTCGGGAAGCTGGCCTGGGCTCGTAACGGCCTGTGGGTGCCGGGTGAATGTTGGGCACTGGGCCGCCGGCTGTCGCCGAAACTGAAGCGGGATTCAGTGGCCGAAATTCCTGGTACAGCAGGGAGCGGGTAGAGGTGCGGACCTCGTCATGTGTCGTAGCTCGAACGTTGTAGTAGCCGTTGGTGGGGTCCTGAAATGACAAAAATATATTTCACTGATATAATATATAGTATTTCACAAATAACAATGCTCAGGTAAGTTTCATGGGTTAAACTCAGCCTTTGCAATCTGCAAAACTGAGAGCTTTGTGTGAGTCATCACACAAGTTGGTCATGTTTTGCTGAAATTTCACAAATTTACTGTTTTCTCTTTTGGTGACCATTTATTTAATCAAAAATTCAGTCAACAATCATTAATATAAATAATAATCAACAATCATTATGTTGATTACAGTTATGTTGACAACTGTAGTGCTTCTCAATATATTTGTGGAAAGTGTAATACATTTTGTTCAGTATTTGATGAAAGTATAGCCTTACTGACACAAAACATCTGGGAAAAACTATTCAATGTATATTAATAATATGTATATTTTAGATAAATAATCCTATAAAAATGTTGGACCATAGCTATAATACTTCTTCTGTCTGTGTCAAACATTAAAGGTAAAGCGTGTAATTTCGGCACCACCAGCATCAGCAACAGGACTGGAAAAATAAGTACAACTTTCAAGAACATTCCTCCTGTTTTCTATTGGTCAGGCAAATAGATAGCCCCGCCCCAAACTCACAGCATTGGTTGAGCCAATGCTGGTTAGGGTCTCAAAGAGTGAAATATTTTGATGGTGCCACAGTATGTTTTTACACTTTCAGAGGCAATCAACCTTGTTATTAAACTTAAACTTAACAGCATAAAGTTAACTCAAATTCCAAAACAATTGTACACTTCTCCTTTAAGTATAGCATTGATGTTTATATGCACCTGTGCTGTTTCTTACCTTGGGCTCATACTCCTCCACCTTGGGCTCCACCGTGTCGCTCTGGACGTCCTGCTTCAGGTCCATGTCATCTTTGAAGGGCTGGGTGGAGGGAGAGAGGGAGACAGAGGGAAGAAACTAAACCATCAAACGACAAAACACACACACAGAGAGAGGGAGGAGGAGAGAAGGAGAGAGAGGGAGGAAAACAGGATATCAGCTTTATCAGTATTAGTGAAGAATAGATATTCTATAGATTGTGGTGGAAAGAAAGTCTTTCACCATTAGAAACTTTTTATTTTCAGATTTATCTTTTATCTATTCAACAGTATCTTTCTTTAATTCTTTCACTGTTATGGATCAAATTAAGCAGATATGGCCCATTTTTGAAAAGCACTAAAACTGGTATGTTTACATGCACTTTAATAGTTTGATTTGAGTCAGACTAAATGCTCATATAAATGGTTGACTAAAAATGTACCAATCCAGCTTTTGCTGCCAAAGCTGGACTAGATAATGTAATTGTAGAGATTTTATAGAGCAGTTAAACTATATTCAGAAAACACCAGATACTTCTCGCAACAAGTAATTGTTCTGCTTACACTTAAAGCAAAAATGCAGCACAACGGAATATAATCAGAACAATCACAATATGTTTGATATTTCATACTACTACACTGCCATTCAGAAGTTCATGATCAGTGACATTTTCTTATAAAATAAATGAAAATGAATAAATTATAAAGAAAACTTTATTCAGCAAGCAGCCATTAAATTTATCACAAGAATAAAAGCTTTCTATTTAAAAAAAAAGGTTCTTCTGAAGTTTCTATTAACCATATTTTTGAGGATTATTTGATTATCACAGAATATTGCACAGCTCAACTGCTTTCTACATTGATAATAATAAAAAATAATTTGTAGCACCAAATCATCATATTAGAATGTTTTCATGAGGATCTTGTGACACTAAAGACAGAAATAATCATCTATTACAAGAATTACATTTTCAAATATATTTCAAAATCATATAATATAATATTACTATTTTGCTGTATGTTTGGTCAAATATATACAGTTTTTATGAGCATAAGAGACTTTCAAAAACATTTAAACAATCTTCCAGACCCCAAATATTTGAACGGCAGTGCTTCATGGAGAAACCAAGTGCCAACAGAATTTCTCGTCACACTTCTCTCTTGTTAGTTAGGTCAAAAGGTGAGCTAACCAAATTTTAACATGACTTATGACTTGTGTGCAAAATACCCCTAGTATCGTTAATTTTTTAAAGATGTCTTAATTTCTTTATTTTTAATTATGACAAACAATGTCTGACCATATAATTATGAATGTTATATCAGTCAGCCTGACAGTCTAATTATGCTATAGATACTCACAGAATACATAGCTTTTACCATTCGTGTAGCTGTGGAGGCGCCGGCAGCCTCTTCCTCAAGACTGTGAGTTTCCTTGTTGACCGTTTCCACCTTAATGTCTGGCTTCAGCGTGACTCCACGACGACCTGCAAGCATTATAGATCACTGACTCAAAGCCTCACATCATTTTAATAAATTAAATGATTTAATGGCTAAAATAAATCACAGCAGTTTATAGGCTATGGGCGGAAAGAAAGATTATGATTTCACTAATTTTATTGTTAAAAGACTGAAGCAGGCTATTCCATAAAAAGGTAGGGCACATAAATCTTTAGCACGTGTCTCATTAAAATGGATATTTTGCATTGCCTTTAGTCGACGTCAAAGATATAAAAAATGAAATAAAAAATGAAATAGAGCATAAAACAGTTTTTTCCATAAATGGAAAAACATACTGAGAATTTTCTTCTGTTTCTGTAAAGTTTGCTATTTTCAGCAAAGTTTATTCTAATTTCAGTTTTTTTGGTTTTGTTTAAAATGTTTAAATTTAGCATAAATTATAGGAAGCATATTTATTTAACTGAATATAAATGCATATAAATACTGTATATTACAATTAAAATATCCATTATTTTCATTTCACACAACTGGTGAGGGAAGAGTATTAGCAAAAATGTTAATAGTAGCTCTAAAAATAGAATTATTATTTAAATAAATTAGCAACATATATTGTGGTAAAATATGATTAAATTTCTGTCCTGTAGACACACGGGGGCGCCAAACCATAATCAAGCATTTACACTTTTTTCCACCATTTGACTTTCAGAGCATTGCCTTTTAATACACATGTATATTTATATTCTTATATTCTGAATTCCAGTGATAATTTGGACAAATGCATCACAAGCAAATGAACATGAAACAGATGCACACATACAAAGCCACACACATATACAGTCTACTCACTGCCTTTGCGCTGTCGATACAGATAAAATATCAGAGCAAACAGGAGGAGCAGAAGCAAAATAGAAGATCCAACAGATCCACCTGCTATCACACCTACAGGCACTATATCTGAGAGAGAGAGAGAGAGAGAGAGAGAGAGAGCCATTAACACACACACACACTATACAGACATTTATATTACCTAAAGATGCTATGTCTAAGTCAAAGACATTACCTACTACACACTATGTGAGAGAGAGAGAGACCAATGAACACTATATCTGAGAGAGAAAGACCCTTATACATTTTATATGAGAGAAAGTAATAGAAATAATATCTAGAGATGCTAAATTTTAGAGAGAGGTATTATATGATGGACATGATATGATAGAGAGATATAGGTATTATATCTATAGCTTTTATATATCTGAAAAAATGACACCTAGAGGCAATATATCTGACAGAGAGGCCAGTAATTAATATCTACAGACATAAAGGACACTTATAGATATTATATCTACAGCCATTATATATCTGAGAGAAAGACACCTACAGTAAACACTACACTATACTTAAACATTACACTATATCAGTGAGAGAGACAAACAGGTATAATACCTACACATGCTATATCTGAGAATGAGAAAGAGTGAGAGAGATAGAGGTGTTACGTAACTGATATAGACCTATGAAAGTATGACTTCTCTATATCTGAGAGAAAACGAGAAGAGTTATACCTACAGTCACTATACTTAAGAAAGAGACAGTGGGAGTGTTTCGTCCTGACCTGTCTCCTCCAGCGTGATGATCATGGTTCCTGGTCCAAAGGCGTTCCATGCCGTGCAGTTGTAGGTGGACTGGAAGTCAGACTCCATGACATTATTGATGGTGAGGGTGGACAGAACGGCGCCCCCTTGTGACGCAGGGCGGCTCTGCTCCACTGTGTACCTCTCCAACAACGTTCCTCTCTCTTTTTCCCACACGTTCTCCTTCCAGGCCCAAACCTGCAGAAAAACACGTATGCATTCACACACACATTAATAAATACACACACAGGCTGGGGTTCACAGGCGTTGCAGGCCTTTCAGGATTTTGCTCTGAACTGTGGGAGAGCAGATAGTTCATACAAAATGAATAACACTCCATCAAATATTCACAGCGCTAATGTCCCACTCAAACTGACAACAGAGTGACAGTGAGAGCGGGAAGGACGAGAGGATGAGGAAAAAAAAGCATATGGCCCACTCTTCTTTCCTCTCCTCCACTTTCTTTCTCAATTATTCCATTATTCATTATCTCATAAGTACTGTCTTCACATTAAGGCCAGTCCTGTTGTGTCATGTCTCATTATCCAGAGATCCATCAGACAGAGAAAGAGAGCAACAGAGGAGTGTGTCTCTATTACTAAACTCATGCATAATAATACTATTATGGGCAAATCTAATTTTTATTTAATTTTTATACCATTTAATAACTTGCTTAAATATTACTCCAAAAGCTCATTCCATTTCGTTAAAACTTTTCATTTATTTTGAATTATTCAGTTTAATTTTTAACTAGAATTTTTCCCCTATATTTTCACTATTCTTGGTTTACTATTTGAACTAGTATGTTTATTGATAATTTAGAAAACTAGTATTGTATTTGTTAATATATAATAATAATTTTTAATACTGCTATTTTTATTTAACTTTTTATGTTATTTTATTCAACTGTTGTTTTATATATATATATATATATATATATATATATATATATCATAATGTATGTATTTTTTCATATTATTTATATTATTATATATAAAATAAATTTTATATATTATATATTTTTATTTAAGTTTTCTTTTATAATTAATTTATTTGAAACCATTCCCATTCTTAATACTATTAATACTATTAAGTTTTTGCCATTCTTTTATCATTAAAAAATGTAAATTAACAAAATATATTGTTAATATTACTAATATTATATAAGTTAAATACTATTTGTTTTATATTAATAATTTTATTCGGTTTTATTTTATAGAGCTGTTGTTTTATTTTGTTTTATTATAACCATTCCTTTTTTCTTGCTAATATTACAAATTGTTTAAATGTGAGAAAGGAAAAGAGTGACTAGAAAGGTGGTTGAAGGAGAACGATAAAGAGGAGGACGTTGACTAGAGGACAGGTGGAAGGAAGGAGTGAGAGAGTGAAGGAAGGAGGAAAAGAGGCAGAGCGTTGAGTAAAGTGCTGAGATTGTTAAAAGCTCACTCATTTGTCTGTCATGTCATGTCGTCTGCTGGTGATAATCGACACTGAAAGGTACAGGACTTTGTTCTGCGCCATCACTCTTTTTCTCCCCCTCCCCGCCAGCCCTCCTCATCTTTCATGTCTCATTTGATATTTTCTTGACCTCTATTTTTCACGCTTCTTTTGGCTCTCTCTCTCTCTCTCTCTCTCTCTCTCTCTCTCTCTCAGTATTCAATCAAGCATAGTGTAAAGATGATAAAGGAAGGACGGAAAACAAGTACAGTATGGACATCAACAGAATACGTAAAGCTGAATAAAGCTGCTTTATGTCATTTCTGCACTATTAGTTATATTGTCAATGCATCAGCAGAACATCCTACTTGTAAACAGGAAGATCATCCCTACCTCAAAAACACAAACTTTAAAGCTCTAAAAAAATGAGACATTTCTTTACTAAAAAATCTTGATTATCTATTCAACATTTATTTAGTATCTGCACAATGCATGAAATCACAACATGCCACATGTCCAGAATAACCTGTTGTAAAAGCTATATTATTATTTATGTAGTATACAGAGTGGGAATTCAACTCACGATTTTGTCCGGTGGAGGGGTGCTGGCTATGTAGCACTTGATCTCCCCCTTCTCTCCTCTCACGGCATACTGGACCAGCTCGCTCGAGATGATTGGAGGACCTGGACACCCAATCACAGCATAAGAGAGTCATATCACACTTTTCAAATCTAGACAGATTTTTGTGTAGTTATGTACATACAGTGTTACTGACCATTGACTGTAAGAGTGACTTCTGTTTCTCCAACACCAATTCTGGGAACGATGGCCTTACACACGTACTGTCCTGCATCTGCCTGACTCACAGACTTCAGGAATAACTGATTACTATTACTGAGGACCTGATCAACAAAAAGAGTTGAAGAAAGAAAGATGGACTGCATTAAAAATAGTCAATTGACGAGTGTTTTTGCTGAATGTTTCCATTTTTTGTGTGTGTGTTAGAGGTAAGTGCACTTTGTAAGGTGTAGGAAGCATTATCTAGTGTGCACTGACCATACTGGAGCCCTTCTTGGTCCATGTGAGGGTGAGCGGAGGATTTCCTGACCATTTACAGTTGAGTATGACATCAGAGTCAACATCCACTGTTACAGGCCTCGGCTCCACCACCAAAATTGGACCAACTACATGAGAGAGAGAAAAAAAGAAGGTTATAACAATTTACTAAAACAATTTAAACTGAAAAACAAAAACACTAAAAGTTATTCAAATTTCCCTAAATGCAATTATGCAAATTGGCATAAAAAAAAATTAAACTGCATTTGAATAAAGACAATGGCAAACTCATACAGTATAACATAAACCCAAGAGTAGACCTGTGTGGTAGATCATAGACGGATGGACTAAGATACTCACAGTGAACATCCACCAAAATACTGACGTTAGTGCTGCCCACCGCATTAAAGACCAGACAGGACACAGGCTCAGTGAAGAACGAGTGATCTGCTGTCGTCTCAAACACACTTTCTCTCGCTCCGTCCAGAATCACGCCCCCCTTAGCCCACCTACAACACATTAGGCTTATTATAGTTTACTAATGCAGAAAAAAATAAATGAAATAAAATATAAAAACACTTAAACTTATTGTATTTCAGCTATTGGCCAAGACAACATTTCTCCTTTTCTTGAGGTACTAAAATAATTAAAACCAGAACTTGAATACAAATTAATAAAAGCTATACTATACATATTTAAAAACAAATAAATATATAAAAATCTGCGGGGCAGCCAGGTCTGAATTTTCTCTGTATGGTGTATGTGTTAGTGTGTACAGCCACACTACACACTAACCTGTAGCCCATAATGGGAGGGTTGGCAGTGGCCTGGCAGGTAAATTTAACTCGCTCTCCTTCTAGAACCGAGCGAGGCTCTATAGACAGGATGACTGTAGGAGGATCTGGAGAGAGATTGAGAGGTCATTAGAGCACTTCTTTTGGATATACAGTATGCCAGCACAGCAAAGAATCGTATTTTCCGGACTATAAGTCGCACTTTTTTTCATAGTTTGGCTGGTCCTGCGACTTATAGTCAGGTGCGACTTATTTATAAATTAATTTGACATGAACCGAGAGAAATTAATCAAGAGAAAACATTACCGTCTACAGCCGCGAGAGGGCACTCTATACTGTTCACTGCTCCTGTAGCCTACACTGAGCAGCATAGAGCGCCCTCTCGCGGCGGTAGACGGTAATGTTTTCTCTTGGTTCTTGGTCCTGAATAAATGCGACTTATAGTCCAGTGCGACTCATATATGTTTTTCCCTCATCATGACGTATTTTTGGACTGATGCGACTTATACTCAGGTGCGACTTATAGTCCGAAAAATACGGTAGGTGTACAAACACTTACGGTGGACGTTGAGAGTCACGTTGGCCCTCTTTCCCAGTGGGGCGGCCAGGTTTGAAGCTACACAGGTGAAATTTCGTCCTGTGTCTGTGTCCACTGGCTGGATCTCCAGAAAACTTTTTGTGGTCACCCTCTTCCTGTCCGCTAACACCTCCTGACAGATAGATAGATAGATAGAAATAATGTATACCATCTGTTCTCATACATGTGATTTTCATGTTATCTTGATTTGCTTGTGTGCTCACTCACAGTGCTGGTATGGGCTCCCTCCACTATGATCCCATCTTTGTACCATTCTATTGTTGACAGTGGCTTTGCTCCTCGAGACACACAGGTGAGGTTATATGAGGTTCCTGCTGTCAGCAGGATCTCTGGAGAGCCCTCGATAACAGGACCTTCAGGAGGAACTACACAGATAGACAGATAATACGCTGAAAGTGCCTTACACACTGGGCACACAGATAACATCTAGAACTACTGACACATATACGGTATTTTGTTTTCTTTTAAATATTGTGTACTATGCACTATTGTTCAAAGGTTTTTGGGGTCAGTAAGATTTGAAAAGAAAATATTTGTATGCATCAAACTAATTGAAAGAGATGGCAGACATAATAATAATAATAATAATAATAATAATAATAATAATAATAATGTTTCTTGAGCATAAAATCAGCATATTAGAATGATTTCTGAAGAATCAGGTGACACTAAAGACTGGAGTAATAAGGCTGAAAGTTCAGCTTTTACTATAAGGAATAAATACAATTTCAAAATACATAAAAATTTAATTGTATAATTGTTTAATTGTACTTGATGAGTATAATATTAAAGACATTACAAAAATTCTTTCCAAGCCCTTTCTTTTAAATAAAGAAAGCAAAATGAATTCTTTAGAAATATAACCTACTTATTGTGTGTTGGTGGCTATGTTTGGACTGCCCCGTGCATACTGTATACTGCATACTGCATACTTTTTAAAAATTATTAAGGTTATGTGCCAGTGAATATTTAAAAAAGTAGTATATTACAGCCTTTTCACTGCAACAATCCCAGATATATAATGACTTTTGCACTCAATTTTGGCTCAAATTGCTTTATGTGCATTCATCACACTGGAAATGGAAACTTTTTAAGTTCAGTGTATTGCATTTTAAGTAACAGTGTTCCACACACTGTGCTGTTGTTTACTGAAAAGCAGAAGAATTGAATGCAAAGCAAGTGCATACTTCTTACATTATACATCCTGTAAAAACACTATAATGGCAGTATGCTGTTCTGCTCTTCTTCAGTGTGTACTCACTCAGAACAGTGAGTTTAGCTCTTCTGGACCTCAGAGCAGCTTCAGTGGCTTGACACTCGTACAGGGAGTCATCGGTCAGGTCTGCTGATGTGATCTCTAGGTTATACTGCCCAACATCCAAAATACGCAAAACACGGTACCGTGGCCATGCTGAAACACACACACACACACATAATCATCACACTAAATCACGGTAAAATGTTTTAATGCACTTATCATTTCAGATGAGATAATATTGTGCTGCAAAAGCCCCAGCAAACCTTGTATGTACAGTCAGAATTCATATTTATTTTGCCTTCATATTTATACAGTCAGTTTAGCCAGTCATTGTGATTATATGGTGGATTGCAGGACATGTGTTTGACACCAGAGGGCAGCACTCCAACACATTGGCATTCAGACTGCACTCTCTCTCTAGCACACACATTATGACATCATCGATCTGGATACTAGGAGGACAAAAGTATTGGCAATGATTACATCATCCTTTAGCTCAACCAATCAGCAAGCAGATGCTTAACCTGTGCAAGTGTTTGCACATCTATATGTGTATGTGATTAGAGCGGACAAGAGCAACACGTCCAAAAAAAAAAGGGAAAAAGAGAAAGCGAGACAGAGGACAAAGAAAGAAAACGGCAATGTCTGGACAATGAATGGAAAAAATATGTCTGATGCCTCATTTTAAATGGAGGAGAGGGAGAAATCTAATGTTGTCTGAATGTTGCATTGCAACATTTTATATGTTGTATAGACATACATAGAGGCATGAGGCTTGACAGATTTCTGCGCCAAATTCCAAAAGAATTTGTATCATTGAAAATTAGGCTGCATAATTGGACACACTTTAGCAGAAATCATGTATTCATATATCTAAATCTGGACAGTAATTTGTTTTATACTGAAATCCAGTCATCGTACCCATCCTTTTGTTACTCCAAACTAGAATGACTAGATACAACTAAAATGCATGGTGATCGCTAACTGACGCAGCTGCAATTTTTCTTGCTTTATTCATTTAAAACCATGTACCCTTTAATGCTTAACCAAATTTGTACTGCTAAACTTTCCTGTCCTGCAATCAAAGGTAGTTCTTTTATTTTGGTCTTGTCTTTTCTCACCTATAGCTCTTATTGAGATGATACTGTCACTCATTTCCCCTCTACAAAAGGTGCATGATGCTCTCGGTTAGTGTGATCTGATGTATGTGTGTGCGCTCACCCCTCAGATCTTCTCCGATGCCAAGAGCCAGTCCGTCTTTGGTCCACTGTACAATGCCGGTGTAGTTAAACACCACGCAGGACAAAACTACTCTCTCCCCGATCACCACAGACTGATCCGCTGGCTCCTGAGAAAACCGCGGGCCGCTGAACACTGACAGACACACAGAGAGAGAGAGAGACAAAAATGAGCTTATATTACTGTACACTGTACATGGGACACTGTAGATTTTTTCACACTTTTATGAAGATTTTCTTTGGTTTGCCATAAATTTTTGTTAAATACTTCTAACTCAAACCTAGAAAGAAACAAATTAGATTTAAATATTTAAAAATATCTAAATACTGCATTTGAAGACATGAACATTTGTAAAAATACCCAGTAAAATTGTGAAATATATTTTATAATTTAAAATTACTAATTTCTATTTCAATATATTTAAAAATGTAATTTATTCCTGAATTTTGAGCATCATTACTCCAGTCTTTGGCGTCCAATGATCCTTCAGAAATCACTAATATATTGATTTAGTAAAAAAAAAAAAAAACATTTTCTTAATGTCAGTTCTGAAAACAGTGCTAATAAATAACTGTGTGGAAATCGTGATAATCAGGATACTCTGTTGAATACAATGTTCAAAAGAAAAACATTTATTTAAAATCTTTTGTTACATAAATTGACTGTCTTTTAACCAAGGAGTTCATCACAAGGGCATTTCACCATGCATTGAAAATACTATGACATTTTTAACCCAATCCCTAGTTAATTGTCAACCTAGATGTTTTGTGTTAATCAATATCTTATTTTAATATTGATTAAAAAAATGAAGATTAATAATAATAATTAAACACTTAATTTTAAGGTCCAATTCACGCCATTAACAAAACACTATAAATTTTGCCTCAAACTTTTCATTTGCTGCTTCTTAATAATTAGTAACTTAGGTAGTTGTTAAGTTTAAGTATTGAGTAAGATTAGGGATGTAGAATATTCACACAGAATATGTGCTTTATAATTAATAATAAACAGCCAATATGTAATTAATTAGCATGCTAATAAGCAACTAGCCAATAGTGAGAATTGGCAGTGTTACCAAATCTTTTGACAAACACGTGCTACCCAGACTCTTACAGCCACATCCCAATTTTTCAACCCTTACATCATCGCAGAGATATTTCTGAAAAATCCCATCACTCTCTCTCTTCCTGCCTCTCTTTCTCCTCCGGCACATGCCACTCCTCCAGGATTATTGGTAACAGTCCAATTTGCTAATTAAGGCAAAACTTTAATAAAGGGAGGGAGAAAAAAAAGAAAAGGTGCACCTCCAGAGGATTACATTTACAGCCATAAAACAAAACTCTTCATCACACTTAAAGGAACAGGTCACACCAAAATGGAAATTCGGTCACCATTTACTCCAGCAAACTGATAATTAAGAATGTGCTGGACACTCTTCTCCATATAGTGCAAATGAAAGAGGGATGAAGCAGTCACGCTGACTTTGCTGCTCCATGGAAAGTCATACAGAAAGTCAAGGACTCTGGACATCCAGTTTCTGTCATAAAACCAGCATTCTCTCTTTGCAGCTGTCCATGCATCATGATTGGACTGCGGTAGACATGACGTCATGTCTTTGCCGCACAGCTGCTTATGACAGCGCTTAATGACACTGGCCAGTGTATCAGAATACTCAAAGCCAGCTTCACTCGGTTAACTAGTCATTAGTCATGGAAAAGTGCCCTTAGAACAAAGACACAACATCTGATGTCTGATTCATCGACTGATTCAACGTGTGTGTGTATATTTTTGAAAACTCTGAAGTATTTCCAGATGCTACAGTATAAGGAAAACATCCCTGAAGTGGTGCTGCCAAATGTTAAGCATTTAGAAAAGCAGAGCCAAATGCAAAACGTCATGGAGAGAAAGAGATAAACAGAGAATGACAATAATGTACCCTATAGCACACAGAGACACAGAAACAAGCTTTTAATTATGTGCCGAGAGAGGTAAGCAAGAATACATGACTTAGTCAAATGGTCTCAGACGGAACATTCATCTGTCCACATCTTTCCTCAGGGCAAGTCTTGCTCTAATTTTGCACACGGACAAATAAAACTCTATTTTGTGTGGGTGTGTGTTGTGTGATGTCCAAAACTATTTGTGTGTGAGTTCTAAAATTCATGTCTAGTCTACCTTAGGCACCAAAATATTTACATCTCCAGATTAAAGGGATAGGTCTCACAAATGAAAATTTGTCATAAATAACTCACCCTCAAAAGTTGTCATTTGTGTTCTAAGGATGAACAACTAGTCTCGGTCTCAGACGTAATGCCCACGGGCTGTTGGCTAGATGTCTGATGCATATGGGACACAAAAGTGGGAACACTTCAGGAGCTTCGAAGTCGTCATCGGATTGGTTGAATTATACATGATTTCCACGAGACATGTGTGTCGCGTTCTTCAATGGTCCGCCTGGAAACAAAGATACTGTGGCGCCCTCACGAAAGAAGAAAGCCATCGTGTTTACAACTGTGATGACGAGCGCTTATCAGGATTAACTACTCGTTTGATTTTCAAAAGTATGTGAACGACAGTGTTTCAGGTTCGGAATGGCATGAAAATAATTTATTGACTATGCACAATTACTTCCGGTCATTTCCAGCCTCCTGCACTGTGCCTACATAATCCATTCACAATTTGGAGAAGAGTTTTGTTTGTCTAAAATGACCAAACATCCACGTATACCAGGAATGACAAACACAAATTTTTAATGTACACGAGAAAATCCGTTAAATTGTGCTGCTAGGCATTGCTACGATTGACAGTGGCAATAGAGGGAGTCATCTGATGAGCCGATGTCAAAATAGAGCTATGCATTAAGCGATTCAGACTACAAAAACTACAGCAGCATGTCTGTGTTGGATAAACATGGAACATTTAAAAATATTCAATGCATTATTTATTTGTTATAACTTATTAATTTGTATTTAACTATGTACTGTAGGTAATTAAATAATTCTGCATTATAGGCTGTTGTCTGACATTAATTATTTCTTTAAATGACAAGTGACAACTTCCTGCACTTGCTATACCTTAGTGAGATAAAGTACTACCTTTGTTATATTTATTTTATAATAAATCAAAAGACGTGAAAAAAACTAGGGTGTTGAAATGGCAGCTGCAGCTAATGAGTGATCCAGAACAGAATGTGTAATAGAGTAAGTTGACATGCTTTAATGTTCAAAAAACACAGTATTTTTCAAATACTGTACATTATTGTAGGTCCTCTATGCCCCGCCTCTTTCAAACATGCCTTTCTAAAAAGTCCCTCCTTCCGACAAGTGCAGTCTGCTCTGATTGGCTAAATGACCCAGTGCATTGTGATTGGCCAAACACCACAAGCACTTATCGGAAATGTAACACCCCCTTTCCAAAATCGTGATTTTCATCTTTTAAAATAAATATAAAGACAGTTAATAATGTCTTTAGTTTCACCTTCAGTTCAAGCCCAAATGGGGAACAGAGTGGCATGACAGACAGAGTGATGAAGCTCGTATGTGTTTGCAGTATACAAGCCACAGACGGTTAAGATAGCTGAGTCCACTGTGATGTGACCCTGTCTCTCTCTCTCTCTCTCTCACACACACACACACACACACACACACACATAAAATGATCAAAACTCCTCATTTGAAAATTCAGTAGCAACTACTTAAACTGCTAATAAAACATATAGCTGATTCAGAAGCGCCAGATTGTCGTAGCAAAGTGAGAATGAGCTCCTCTCACGAAACCTTCACGAAACGGTCGTCCATAAAATGCGTTGCTGTTCTGTTGTAAGTAATCTTAAAGATTCCTAAATGCATCTACTTTCGAAAGGCCAAATAAAGTGCTTTCGCATAGATACACACAGCATCTCCCTGACATGACTGCTTCAACACTGTGGTTACTGAAACCATGACGCCTTTGTGTGAACATTTGGGCGGCATTACGCAAATCTTTCCACACAATGACGTAGAAATGTGTGGGCGTGGTAAATTTAGGGGGGTGTGACTTTGATAAATAAATATAACATTTAAAACACAAATAAAGTGGTTATATTTATAATAAATATTTTAACCTGCAAAACTGTATTGTTATTATTATTATTATTATTATTAATAATAATAATAATAATATTTCCAAAATGTCCAGTGATATTGAAACTATTATGATATTTTGTCTTAGATTTTTTCAACCCATTTTGACAAATACTCAAATTTCCCTTCCATCTGTTTCCAGCCATATTTTATTAACTCTTTCATTTCATTTCTCTGTAGCGCTATTTGCTTTTTTAGAGTAGTAAATATGCTAACCTCTCTGCACACATCAGATCTCATTAACATCAGTAAGTGTGTGTGTGTGTGTGTGTGTGTGTGTGTGTGTGTCCTGTTGTGTATGTTTGACATTCTCTCAAGGTATCTACTTGTTTTACAGTATGTGAGTATCTGTATGTGTAGTTCTGTTTCTTTTTCTATGTCATGTTTATTGATCTCTTTAAGGGGAAAAATGTGTGAATAAAGCTCTCCCACTTCTCTATATCCCACTCATTCCTGAGGGAAATGTAAGTTAAACAGAAGAGAAAACACATGGATACAATTTCAATTTTTGCATTTTACAGTACTTTCAATCCTTCTTCCCGCTCTGATTTCATCCCACTCTTTAAATATCCTCTTCTTTCACCTTACTCCTCCTTCATTCACTCTGTCCATTCATACCTACATGTCTCTGAGTTGATGGTGGACACTTGCATCCCCTCTACAACACAGGCTACGCATTTCTACACCTTTGCAATTTTCTGCCTTCCCACCCGTCTCTATTTTTCCACCATATCCATCTTTCTTTGTTCTTGGTCTCTTTGAACTGGAAGAATTTTAATGTAATTCAGAAAGTTCTAACACATCCTGATCAACCCTTGTGTTATTATTTAATATTTGGCTTCAATTATACTTGGGGATTTCTCAATTTTTTTAGTGTCTATTTATACAGGTCCACTTTGCCAGTAGGTGGCGACAAGTGACTGTTGAGTCATTTGCTCAAATTATTCATTCAATCATTTAGGGGCCCCTCACATAGAACAAGTTTTTGCATTCTACTGCATTTTCCATGTAAAACTTGCTAAATGGACAGTGACCCTCACGTCTTTTATGGCATCTTGAAAATGACAAATGTGTTCTGAAAAATGTGGCACTCAAGTTAAAAGTAGGCAGTTGAAAAATTAAAATAATAATACCTTGCAACTCTGCATATTTTTTCCATTTGTCTGTACATCTGGCATTGTTTCTCATGAAAGTTTCACTGAATCATTTACTCAATTGATTTGTTCAAAAACACTGAATCATTCACTGAATCTATACTCACTGCTCCTTTTCTTTGTCAGTGGACTGACGAAACTAACAAAGTAACTATTAATGCAGTTTTTTAAATTGTAAATTACATAATATTATATAATCAGGATATAGCAATTCTTAATAAAACTGAAAAAAAATCTAAATGTATAGGTTTAAAAATTAAACAATGTATTTAATAAAAAAAATCTGATTTAGTCTGAGCTGGCACAATACAATTTAACACATAATCTATTAAATATTATATTAAAATTTTAACTTTGAACAATTAAAAAGTAAAATTTGTAACACTTTAAGGTTCCATTAGTTAATGTTAACTACTTTAGTTAATATGAACTAAGCAAGAATTTGCATCATTCTACAGAATTTATTAATCTCGGGTCCATTGAATGCTTGAATTTGATTGGCTGACGGACATTCTGAGGTGTACGATTATTTTCTGGGAAATGCACAGCGAACGTAGTTCCAGGCGGCTCTCTTGAACGCATTATATCACAGATCCATATCATTTCGCGTATTAAAAACTTTAATAACTGTCACACAGTTTGGTGTTGTCAGCGCTAACATGATGATTTTATCAGTTAGCCTATATAGTGTGGCAACTTAAAGGCTACACATGACATTTCCCACTAGCGAGGTCCTAACAGTGATGTTAGTGACGCTGCAGCAGAAGACTGTTGAGGGATGCACAGAGGTATGTTAGCCTAATTCACACAAGCTCTCTCTCTCTCTCTCTCTCTCTGTGTGTGTCTCCATCGCCTCTCTTTCTAATAACTTCATTAATAACTACATTAGAATGCTATCAATGGCTCAAGCCTCCATTACCAGCTTTAAAATTACGTTTTGGAACTAG
Organism: Carassius auratus; assembly: GCF_003368295.1. Classification (NCBI taxonomy): domain Eukaryota; kingdom Metazoa; phylum Chordata; class Actinopteri; order Cypriniformes; family Cyprinidae; genus Carassius; species Carassius auratus. The sequence goes on along the minus strand of NC_039269.1, from coordinate 2,774,497 downwards.
CAAAGGAGGCGTTGGATGAGATACGGAAGAAATAATCCTACTCACAATAGCCCTTTAAGTACAAAAACCAGACGAATCATATCATCTGATCGATGTTTTCAGGTGTGGTGACCGTAGTATAAGCAGAATAATTGACTCCGGGCCATTGAATTACTAGAAAAAAGAAGCACACCCAGGTGTAAAGGCATAATGACTTCGGGTGTGGATTATTTTTCTAATAACTCAACGGCCGTCATCAATTATTCCTTACTTAATGTTAATTTTAAACATTTATAATTCCATTATTCAAATCAAAAGTTTTGCTTTTAAACATTAGTTAATGCACTGTGAATTAGCATGAACTAACAATCAATAACTGTATTTTCATTAACTTTAACATTAATTTTAACATTTAATAAATTAATAAATGTAGTAATAAATGTATTGTTCATTGTTAAATACTTTAACTAACATTAACTAATGGAACCTTATTCTAAAGTGTTTTAAATCTCAGACATATTCAAGTGTATGTAAATCATACATACTATGTATTCACCAAAAAAACAACAACAACAAACCCAGTGCTCAAAAAGTGTACACACACACCACATGTGCTTCTGTAAACAACAGCATGTTGTGTACAAGGGTAACATGCTTCAGGACATTCTGCAAAACCCCCCCAAATGTCACTCAGTGTGCTATGGGGCCTCAGGGGGACCCTGTGACCCTCGACATTAGCAGTGGCACAGAAACAGGACGGTGTAAAAGATTTGCCAAACGCCCTTCATTTCATTAATATTTCATTTCGCACATCCCTCCCGTCCCAAGAATCCCAAATAAACAGACGCTCGGAGGAGCGGATGAGAGAGAGATTTAACCCCAGAGAAAAGCCACTGAAAAATCTACATCTCCTCACAACTATATGTGTGTGTGTGTGTGTGTGTTCATATCACTAATGAAGCAGCCGAAATGATGATGAAATTCTGCTGTTTCTCCACTTTGAGCTGTTGCAATGCAGAGGAGCGAGCGTGAGGAGTGTAATGAGTGCTGAGCAGGAAGAGAGACGAAAGAGAGTGTCCTGTGACTATAGCGGTCATAATCTGCGTTTGTTTAGTTTCTTGAGGCCTCGATCCACTGACCTCTGTGTTTCAATAGGCTGTTAGAAAGGTCAAAGTTCATCTCCATGGGGTGCAGGACACATGAGGACAGTCTGTCTATCATATTTTCTTTCCTTTCTTTTTCTTTCCTGCATGGCTCCTCTGCTTTATTTTCAGCTTTCATCTTTCCTTCTGGTATGTGAACTTTCCTCCTTTATTTACCTCTCCCTCTATTTCTCCCGCTCATCCCAACGGTCCATTTCCTTTTTCCATCCATTCATCTCACACACACACACACACACACAAACACACACACACACACACACTTTCTCTTCTCGGCATTGAAAGAATGTGAGGCATTTCCTTTACCTCCTCTCTCTCTGTCTCTCTTCTTTCCTTCTCTTCTTCAGTTCCAAAAGATTTGTATCTCACCTCATGTCTCTTCCCCTCTTTTTTCAGTTTTTGTCTCTTAATTAGAAATTTGAGAAAACGTTGGCTTTCAGCATCAATCACCTTTGTGCAACAAACACACAGAAAGTGAATACTTTATGCTCTCTTCTGTCATGTCATTTCCCATTTAGGCTCTGCTTCTCTCACACAGTTTTTACTCACATAAAAATCTCACATTCTCAGATTTTTTTTCAAGATGAAAGAGAATCGTTGCCATGTCACCTTAAGGTATGATGGTGAATAATAACAAGAGTGAAATATAACCCTTAGGATGTCATCAGAAACTGAGGCTAAAAATAGATTTTAAAATCTTTTATACTGCACTGAAAAGGGTGTAGAAATCATTTTCACTCAGAAAAATGCTAGTAAATTTCTCGAACATTTACAAAGAAACAGCAAGTAACACGTTGAATTAAACATGAAATTTAAAGAATTAGTTCACTGATCAGTGAATTACTCACTCCCATTTCATCCAAAATCTTAATTTCTTTCTTTCTTAAGTCGAAAAGAAATTATGGTTTTTAAGGGAGAATTCCAGGAATTTTCTTCATTTAATGGATTTCAATATGACAATATGATTGAAGGTCAGAATTGCCATTTCAAAGCAGCTTCAAAGGACTCTTATCTAGCAAAATTATCATCATTTTCTAAAAAACATTTTTCAAAATCAGGGACCAATTCTCAAGATTAACTTAACATTTTGCCTCAATAAACTCCTAATTTGCTGCTTATTATTTGCTTTAAGTTGTTATGTTAGGTATGGGTAGGATGAAGGGACCTAAAATATGGTCATGCAGAATAAGGCATTAATATATTAATTAATGAATATGTACTAAATATTAATATTATGTATGTACTAATAAGTACCAACAAACAAATAACCAGTATGCTAGTACTATGCATGCTATCAACTACATTTGGTCCATAAACTAAAGTGTTATCATAATTTAATTTCTTAATTTAATTAATTAAAAAGTTATTTCAGACATAATTGCAAGACCATTTGTTCTATGGAAATGAATGATAATGATACCTTAAATAATCTGGCTTGTTAAGGAGATATGTGCTACTATACTCAAAGACTTATGGTTTTTGCCTGGTGGACAATTAAACGAGTCATGAAACTTTGACCTTAAATATTTCCTTGAATTACCACTGAGATCTATATACAGTTTATTAAGTAATATACAGTATAATATTTAAATAATCTAACAGCTAATTTGCATGTTCAAAGTTCTCTGATGTTGGTTAATGATCACATGTAAATCAGGTAAACAAATAACTAATTTAATCTTTTTGAATTAGTCAGTGCTTTGATCTTTTTTTTTTTTCTTCCAAATTTGAAATCATTTGTATATTAATGATTTATTAATTATTAGTTGCTCATTAACTCTGAAACCCTTTGTAGTTCCCCACAAAGCCCCAGTTTGTGGGCCAGTACACTCTGGTACAAAAAAAATGGTACAAAAGCTCACTGTTACAAAACACTTACATAAAAATACACTTTTATATCTTATTTACCCCTAAATGGCACAACAGTGATCCAGTACAGGCAATGACTACTTATGTTTTCTTAGAATATATAAAAAGGGATAATGTCCATAGTGTTGATTTTTTTCCCACCTCACCATACAAATGTAAATTCAAATGGACATACTGGACTGACAAAGAGAGAGCAGCTGCAGTATAGCAGAGTGACATATTCAGCTCGCCAGTGCATCGCCGAAAAACTAGAACATGCAGAGGGTCGTCTCCTGAAAATCCAGCCCACCCTCCTCTCTCTCTCTCTCCACACATCCAGTTATCTCTTACGCTGTTCCCATCCTTTCTCCCACATTCTTCCCTCTACCGCTCCCATCCAAATCCTAAAGTTCCGTCGCCATAGCAACAACTGTCATCTGCAAAAATTACCCCCAAAATCTCTCTATATGCGTGCTGCTTGCTGCACACCCTGTGCAGACTGTCTCTAGTGATGCTGTTCAGAGAGAATCAGCCAAACTGAGAATCATTATATGAATTCAGAGAGATGGACAAACGACAAGCCGTTAAGTACAGCAACAAACAGACACAATGACAGACAGATGAATCCACTCAGAACGGAGCATAAAATACAAAGAACGAATGAACAGGTATGAACATGATGGGCAGAACCATTGCCATGGTAACAGAGAAACGAGTGAGTGTGAAAGCGGGGTAGGGAGGTAGAGAGAAGAGGGGGAATCATGCCGTTGCCATGGTAACTAAAGAGGAGGGTATCCTGAGAGAGACAGACAGGCTAAAAACACAAAAGACACATTAAGGAAGAGGGAAACCACATCTCTCGTTATCTTCTCTCTCTCTCTCTGGTTCCCTTTCTCTCGGCTCTCCAGTGCACCCACTCATTCAAGCAGAGCTGCTTCCATTTGCAAATCTAATGTGTGTATGTGTGCGCAGAGAAAAGAGCAGTGATTGAGTGCATGTGCATGTGTGTGTGCTGCATGCGAGCTTGAGAAACTGCAGAGGGACAGAGCATGTTTGTGCGTCTCGGAAAAAGAAAAGGAATAAAGCTCTTTCTGCTGAAAATTTCACGTATATGATTTATATTAAATGTGTATATTTAGGTAAAAAACAATGAGTGATTTACATGAGTATGAATATAAAAAAAATATTATGAATAAAAATAATGAATAAATTTATATAACAAAATAAAATAGTAGCTAAAATTAAATACATGCATTTATTATTAAAATGTACTATTAAAGTTTATTTATTTAATTTGTCATCTATATATCAATAAATAATTGAATATTGTATATAAAAAATTATGATATTGGAAATGCTGTGATTAAAAAGCAGCCTTAAAAATTAACATTTTTATATAAAAATAAGATCTATGCAGAGATGTGAAAATTATTATAAAATATAAAAATTATATAGATAGATTGATATAAAATATAAATAAAATGATAAATACATCTATTATTAATACATTTCTACATACAAATAAATTAATAAATAAATAATACATTTATTTAGCTCTAAACACAGACATATGTAACATATGTACAGAAAATTGCTTGTTACGAGAAAAATCCGCGACCGTGCAGATGATAAATGGTTTGGAGAATAGATGGATGGATGCTGTCATCGCACTGAAAAATATAGTCAGTAGTGTTTTAAGTTAGGATATCTTGACTAATTAGTGTTCCTGTAGCTCAAACAGTACAGTAAGCTCGATGGGAATGGGTTCAATCCCCAGAGAAAGCCTAAACTGACAAAATGTATACCTTGAATGCAATATAATTTGCGTTGGATATAAATGTCTGCCAAACACATAAATGTAAGTGTATTAGCAATCAGCCAGTCAGATGAAGAACAGAGGAGATACATGCCAGCAATCGCTCTCAAAACCAGCTGTTCACTTTGTAAGAACAAAATCCGCAGCTTCCCAGGATTGCCAGCGCTGTTGTGAGAACAATGTACTGATTATACAAGTTAAAGTTTGGGCTGTGTTATCCTTCACTGTCATTTGTAGCATTCTGGGAATCCTTCAGCCTAATGCCAAAGGATCTGGACCGCTGCCCTAAAGGTTGCAAGTTCAGTTACAAATAGAGACGACCCAAACACTGTGATTAATCCGACTCTATCTTTTCTGCCCTTGAGCTATAAACTTAACCCCGAGCTGCTGTGGGAGGGTTACATTTACTGAAAATCACTTTAGACCACTAACTATCCCACAGACTGTCTTCTAGGAGCAAAACCATATGCCATTTGACACGGACATGATGGGTGACAGTGACGTGGAGGAGAATAATTGTAGAATAAAGGCATTATTTTGGTTTTCTTTTTTGTGCACAAAAACTATTCTCATAACTTCATAAAATTACAGTTGAACCACTGATGTCATATGGACTATTTTAATGTCCTTGCTACCTTTCTGGGGCTTGAACATGTCAGTTGCATTGCTATGGAAAGTCATAATGCTCTCTGATTTCATCAAAAGGATCTTAATTTGTGCTCTGAAGATGGAGGATTTAGGGGTTTGGAACGACATGAGGTAGGGCTGGGCGATATGGAGCAAAAAATATATCTCAATATATATTTTGCTATATCTCGTCGATATATATTTTGCTATATCTCGATATATATACGATATACTTTATATCTTGATATCTTTACAGGAAAAATAACCCCCCAAAACTACTGCAAAAACAAATATGAATATATAATATGTTTTAGGCCCTATGAAATGTTTTATTTTTTTCTTCACCATACTTTTATACCATATTGTGCGTTTTAGCATGTGTAATTATTTAAATGCATAAAACAACTTAATTTGTTAAATATTTTTCTTAAAATAGCCTTATGTGAAATGTTTTTTCCCCTCTGAAATTCTGTGTATTTACATTTTTCTGGTTATCAAACGAAGGCAAAAAACATTAATTTAATGTATCTTTTAATTATTGAAAATTAAGCAAACTTTATAAGGGGATATACTATTAAAAATCAATTAGTCCAAATCACGATTTGATGTGAGTGCAATGACCTACTTTTGATTAATTAATTCAAAATTTGACTAATTCCGTGACATTCCACGTTAAACTATAAATTCCGTTTTTATGACTGGATTCCACGATTCCGTCTGCATTTTCTGCATCGCGGAAATCATAGGGCCCTACAGTAGACATCTGCTTGCTGTTTGTCCGACACCTTAAAACTGAGGTACCCCATGTAATGGAGCCAGTTGTCCTTTTTTGTTAGACTAGTTCTGTAGCCTCCTGGCTGGTTGCGGACGACGCCATGTTCACTGAGACAACACGCGAGGGGAGGGGGAACAAAATCAAGGAGGCGGGGGCGACAAGACAAACAAGCAAAGTGGCGGAATCAGAATTAATATAAACAATATATTGATATATATATGATATGTCAAAATCCAAATCGTGTTTAAAAAATATCTCGATATATTTTAAATATCGAGATATCGCCAACCCTTAACATGAGGGTGAGTAATTAATGACAGAATTTAAATTTTTGGGTGAACTATCCTTTAAATGTAAAGAATCTCCTCTATAGCTTTATGCATCACACATTGTTTTAAAGGTTTCAGGGATTTTTCATTTTTTTCAGATTCTAGAATGTCAGTGTTGCTTCAAAAGAGAGAAAAAGAGGAAAGAAAGAAAGAAAGAAAGAAAGAAAGAAAGAAAGAAAGAAAGAAAGAAAGAAAGAAAGAAAGAAAGAAAGAAAAGATTTGAGGTAACAATATAAAACTGATTGAATAAAGAAGTATGTTTCTGCTGAAAATACTATTTTTATGAAATTTTGGAAGTGGGTCATGGATTAATACTTATTTTTCGGTTTTAGGTTGTTTTTATGATTATTATTTATGTATGTATGATGATTATGATGACATTAGTAAAAAGGTCAGCTTTTTACATTTCGCCTCCACTTGGTTCACATTGTAAGATTATAAAAAAATGAGCAGAACCAGAACAAAGGAAGCACATGTTTGCTATTTCAAGCAGAATTTAAAATTGTTTTCAGGGGAACCGCATTGCCAGGTTCCATTTAAACATGTCAATGCCAAATGTCAAATACACAAAACCATGTCAAGATCACCTTAAGGCGAGCAGTAAACACACTAAAACCAAAAAATGCACTAGATGGAAAACCTTGTGCTTTGTAAAACACTCACCTTCTGTTAAATACATAAAGTAAATATTATTTTTGAACATTTTACTTAAAGCCTTAATGTATAATGCATTATAAAGGGTCAATAAAGGGTATAATGCATTGCAAGTATTCAAAATTTTTGTGTTGTAATACATTACAATATATCTTATTGTAAATAATTCTAACCAAATTTAAAATGTATAGTGTAGCAGTGAATTGATAAGTGTTATAATGCATTAACTGCGGTTACAATTATTCATGAGATTGTACAATGCATTATAAGGTGCAATACAAAACATAAAAACTACTTTTATAATGCATTATACATAAAGGCTTTAGTAAAGGGTTAATAAACATTTATTTCATATACTGTACTTCTCCTCTTAATGCTTTAATGTCTAATAATCAATACATCTTTTTAATGTTAATACATCTGCATGTGCAGTGTGCATATTTAATCATTCATTTTTTGGTAAGTGTTGCTGTTTCTGCATCATCCAATGCACATTCATTCTCCATTTGTCATGTTTTACTACGGTCCGCAGTCTTGTGCATGAAAGGTGCTTTGTGTTCTAGCAGCGATCTGATTGGGCGATGGTGATGGAGGGAAGCTTCTGATTGGCTGAGGTATTTTGTTCCGTCCACTTATCTCTTGTCCCACCTTGAGATGGTTCTCACCTCGTTAGCTCTCTTTTTCTCTTCCTCTTCCTTCCAGCCTATAACGTCTCATATATTTCTGTAAGTTTCTGCCAGTCCTTCGTGAGTTGCTATAGTTACCAGGTCTCTCGCACTCCCCCACTTCACCCCTTCTCCTTCCCTCTCTGCCTCTGCTTCCAAGGTTGCTATAGTAACAGATTTATTTAAAAAAGAGAGCGAAAAAAAATCCCCCTTCATGCCTCCCGCTCTCCCCCTCAGTGATAACTGCAGGGCTCTCACACATATACATTCACATATGTTAACAACAAAGAAGCACTAAGTTCAAGTTCAAGTACATCTGTTATATTAATTAGGGCCAATTAGCTGTTGGACTGTGGGCACTGAGATCGTAGGGGTGAAATTCAATTCGGGATAATTTTTTATATAAGGGAAACCAGGGCAAGTTGTCACTCTTTGTATTTACTTGAATAAATCAGGTTTTGAAAGTCTCAACTTTTTTTCTTATAAAAAAAAAAAAACGCATCTACCTTTTATGATGTTATAATATATGGGGCATGTTGTCAGAACGGGAACCTGCTATTTATTAAAATTAATTAATCACAATGAAAGCATCAGCTAAAAAGCCCCAAAATATATATTTGTATTTAAAATGCATGTAATATTGTAAAAAAAAAAAAAAAAAAAAAAAAACACTTAAAGACTTTACATATAATGCATTATAAAAGTAGTTTTAATGCATTAATTATAATGCATTAGATATAAGATCTTATATCTTACCACAAGATATAATGTTTTTTTAATGCACATTATGACTAATTATAGTGTATTTTACCCTTTATGAAGTATTATACATAAAGGCTTTAAGTAAAGTGCTCCCATTTTTTGTTGTCATGTTAACTAAGAGTTAACTAATGTTAACAAACAGAACCTTATTGTGATATGTTACTATTTTTCGTATTTTATTTTATTTCAGTTAACATTTCTTTCAAGTGACAATTTTTATGGTTGTAGTTTTAGTTAACTATGTTATCTTACACAAAAAAAATCTAGTTAAAATTGTAAAACAGCAAAAAAAATGTAAAACAACATACAAAACCAGCACCAAAGAAAATTTGTTAAAATGGATTTGTGACACAAAACTTATATTTACCCGTGACAACTTGCCCCAGTCTTTATATATAAGATTGTTTCAAGCTATCATTGTACATCTGTTTGTGTACTTTACAAAAACCCTTCAATTAGTAATACCATTATTAGATGTTCTCATGGTTACAGTTTAAAAATAGGTTCAAATGTGTTCGCCTTTGCATATACACCTGTATTCATGGTTTCCTCCTGTATAGACAAAGTCTCATTCTTGTCCAAACGTGCACGTATATCTTCACACCTGTGCCCCAGTTATTCATCTAACGAAATTACTGCAGCCTACCAGTAAACCACTGGAGAGATCTCTAGCCCAGACAGATCTGGGACTGATATTTCTTCTACACAAGCATCGGCTTCTCATATAAATAAGATGTTTCCTGATGATCATCTCTGCGCTGAAATTAACGACTGTCTGCTCCTGTACTAAACACATGCATTTTTATAGCAGTCCATATATAAACAACTATTGCAAGTGTGTCGAGCAACATGGTGCACTAATAATAATATACTATGCAAAGCAATCAGCTCTTTATAAATAGAAATCCAGGCATTTGGAAATGACTTTCCATCACTTTAGTTGTTACAAGAAAACACTGCTAATGCTGTTTGGTCCACCTGCCAACTAAATGTAATGCTCACTAGTTTCCCAAGTAATTAAACAGACTTGCGTAGCTAAAAATAACAACTGCAATGCATCAATGTTTCTCTCACTGTCTCACATTGGTGTAAGTGTCATCCAGAATAAATGTTCATCTACTGCCTTATTACAAAGTGCAGGGAAAAAATCCTGTAAATCTGCATCTTCTAGATGCTGTTAGACCAGAAAGCCACTGGTCTATGAATGAGAAAACTGCACATGTACACATTTGGGACTAAAATTGCCAGTTACAATCTACTTGGAAAATGTATAAATGTTAATCAAACTTTTCTTTATTCTTTGAAATAGATTTGTAACATCAGGCATCAAACAGTTTAAAAATGTATGTTTTATAATTTCTGTTTTCTTTTAATTGTGTATTTTTTAGTCATTTTGTGTTGTCATTATTATTGTATTATTAATATTTTACAAATATGTATGAAATTTTTATTAATTTTATATAAAAATATATTATTTTAATTAAGTACATCAAGATAAACTAAATAAAAGGTAAGTTAAATAATATATTTTTTTAAAATATAAAATAAGGATTTTTTATTTGGGATTTTATTTATTCATTCACATCAGTGAACAGAGTTCAGTAAATTAAATAATAAATCCAAGAAGTTTTTTCCAAACCTGTATGAGTTTCTTTCTTCTGATTAACATAAAAAAAAGATATTTGAAAAATTTGATTAACTAAACAGATGATGGGCCCTACCCAGATTCTTCAAAATATCTTCTTTTGTGTTTAACAGACGAAAGAAACTCTTACAGGATTTGAAAATCTGATTATGATAAATGGTGACAGAATTTTTGGGTTACTATATGTAACCCCCCACCGGGGCCTAACTGCCACACCTTGTTCTTGTTCAGAGTGGGTCTCGAAACACGGTTCTCCGGCATGGGAGGCCGACACACTAACAAGGAGGATAAAGACTGCAGCTACTAGCATCAGTTGCTAGTGTGCCTCTTGAGATCAGGGGAGTGAGGTTTACCTGGACAACTCCTACACGCTGACTTCCGTTACATTTAAACAATCCCCCAAACTTGTTTTTTCAAAACAGACATATTGCACCAGAATGCCCACCACACACCAGTTTTATTGGTGGAGAGGAGACAAAATGATGAAGCCAATCACTAAATATGGGGATTAGGAAGCCATGATGGTCAGAGGCCAGTGGGCAAATTTTAGCCGTGGTTACACCCCTACTCTTTTTCCAAGGACATCCTGCGATTTTTAATGTCCACAGAGAGTCAGGACCGCGGTTTAATGTCTCATCTTAAGGATGGGGTTTTTTATAGTATGGTGTCCCTGTCACTATACTGGGGCGTTAGGACCCACATAGTTCAGGTTGAAGGTCTGAAATTTATAGCAGCTTTCACTGGTCAAGGCTCGCCCATGAGGCTGTTTGACTGACACAGACAACAGGGTGAACAACCCCTGCTGGCCTAACAAACACCTCTTCCAACAGCAACCTAGTTTTTCCTATGCAGGAGGTCTCCCATTAATGGAGTGACCAGGCTCAACCCTGCTTAGCTTCAGTGGGAAACCAGTCTTGGGCTGCAGGGTGATATGGCTGCTGGCGTAATGCATAACATTAAGCTAAAGAAAACAATGTGTCGGTAGGTTTTTTGTCTTTCTCTCATGATCAGACTTCTCAGATTTTTAACTGCATATCTCTTTCGTTCTCTCTGTATGATGGAGTCCTGTATGATGAAATCTACCAGCTCTGATTGTGTTTGTCAAATATGCAAATCACACACTTTCCACAAACACAAGCCGGGTGCACAACACTGAAGCAGTCATTGCATGTTTCAAGGCAATTTGGATAATATGTGAATGAAAGAAATAGTGGATGAACTGAAAATGAAGCTGAACCGACATTCATTACAGGTGTAGATCCACCCTGATTAAATTAAAAATTAAATTAAATTTATGCATTTAGCAGACGCTTTTATCCAAAGCAACTTACAGTGCATTCAGGCTATCAATTTTTACATATCATGTGTTCCCGGGGAATCGAACCCCCAACCTTGCGCTTGCTTGCTAGCTAGCACAGTGCTCTACCAGTTGAGCTACAGGAACATATATATATATATATATATATATATATGCAAATGAGAATTATGCAAATGTATAAATTGTTATAACAATTCATATGGTATTTGTTGCATTCAAATCAAAGGGACAGTTTATGTAAAAATTGATACATGAGTAACTATAGATGTATACAAGGTCATTCTGTGTTTTTTTTTTATAAGACCAACTTAAAAATAATGTCAAAGATGTAAAAAGCTCAGCGTTTTTCTTCTGTACGGTGTGGTCATGTGGTCACAGTACGTTTACACAAGGGCTCTCCAGATCACACTAGGAATGTTAAACACATAATACTGCAGACTAATTAAAAAATAACATCATTTTCTCATCTGTCCTCCCTCTATCTTTCTTTCCCCTCCCTTTGCATTCCTTCCCTTGACAGATTGAGTCGGCCTGTCTCCTTATCTCTCCATCATGTTATCCCTCCATCACAACATGTCTCTGTCACTCGGTGCTCTCACTCTCAATCAATCCATCACTTTCCCTCTCTCTTTCTCTTCTCTGAATCCCTCCTTCAGAGAAAGTTGCTGACACTTCCTGCAAACAGGTCTCACCTCACTCAATCTTTTTCTTTCATCACCTCTCTCTCTCTCTCTCTCCATACCACCATCTTCACATGAAAATCTACTAACAAGTATCAGATCTGAGAGAATGCACTCTGTGATCTTCACCTACACATCCACAGATATTTGCAGACACACCGGTTGAAGTAATAAGCACAAAATGGCTGTGTTATTGTTATATCTAATGTTCTGTTGAGACTGAATTTACCATCTGTATATTTGGGGCCCTGGGGGCCCCTGTGTTCTATGTGTCTAATACCAATTTCTAAATTAATCTATTTTCACTTCAAATTGTATATGTTCTTCTATCAACATTTAAATAATGCTATAAACAGTAGCTAAATAATGTAAAAAACCAACAAACAACAATTCATAACTCATAACATTCACTTCTATTAACATGTTTTTAAATAAAGTACCATTAGAATGACATGCATTGTCTTACATAGCATGTTACACATATAACATGTAACTTCTTACATATTTAAATGCATGTATTAAAACATAAGATTATTTTCGCCATATACATTAATAAGTTACAGTTAACTGTAGCTACGTATACATACGTGTGTGTGAGTGTGTGTGTTCCAAGACCACCCCAGTCAAAAATGATTGAAAAAAAATCACGTTGCTTTATATTTGTGCACGTGTGCACACACACACAGACACACACACAAACAAATATATAGCAACATATACGTTTTTTTCGATCATTCTTGGCGGCAAAGCGGAGGCCACCTTTCATTCATATTCACTTCACTTCTCATACACTGCTACACTTTACACTACAGTCACGTTCGTCCGCGGACCTCATCTATAGCCGCGGTTTCTTCCCAGTCAAATACCGCCGTCACCGGTGATGCGCCCCGCGGTTAACGGTTTTCTACTGCACCGTCACGCGCACACGAGCAAGAAGGAAGGCACGAGCCCCTGAACTACAAAGCGAGAGGTGCACGGCGGCGGACCGGAGGTGCGTACATAATCCTGCAAGCTGCTATTAATAACAGCCATACAAAGGAAATACATTGAGACTATAAAATTTTGATTTCTATAAATAAATAAATAAATCAGCATTTAAAATAATTCACTGGGGTGATACTGTCCAAAACCATTTGACACGAGATCATTCAACAAAGCGCTATTTAACCTATAGCGTTACCATAGTAACAAAGTCACAACTTGTTCGGCTGTGACAGAGACAGACACATTGAACGAAGTAATTTGGCTCTTCGTGAAGGCGGCTCGTGTCTTACCTCTATGAACACCGATGATGGCCAAAGTTAAAATCCAGAGGCAAGTCATGCTGAAGCCCATCTGCACCTCTGTCACTCAGAAAACACCATCAATTCATCTTCTTTACGCTGCACTGTGAAAGCCCGCGAACCGGTGATGGGAACGTCATTCGGTCTGCGTTCATTCATTCAGCGCGTGTTTCCTTTCTCCTCAGCAGAAGCGGCCGCCGAGATGTGCGCTGGAAAATCTCTTTCTTCCAGCAAATTCAGTTTTTGATTGTTGAGGAGAGACGCAGCGCTCTGAGATCACCGGAGGAGTCGCTCGGTACTGCGCCGACGGAGCTCTCTCTCTCTCTCTCTCTCTCTCTCTCTCTCATTGCGTTTGTCGTCCTTACACGCTGTTCAATGTCACAGCTCGGCAGATAATGTACACACATGCGGATATCAAATTTCTTATCTTTATCTTTTAAAATCAGCCGGCTGCTCAATCAGACGACCATGATTGATCAAATAAGGAGCAGCTGAGAATTGACATCCCTGTTACCTGATCTATAATAAAGAACATAGATCAGTGGTAATCATACATATAGAGGGGAGATCGGGGCTAGTTGTCACAGGGGCAGGTTGTCACAAGAGCTAGCCTACTGTTGTCCAGCTGCAAGTGTTTGGTATGTTGATTTTAAACACCTGGGCTGGTACACAAATGTCATGAATTAGATTTTTTTTTACTTCTAATTTAATATGACAAATACTATAGTATTTTTTGAAAAGCAATGCGGTAAGTAATATATAGACGTATATAGACGTAGTTTTACTAAAATGCTGTGAAGGCTTATCTGTACTCTCACGACAAACATATTTTTTTCCCACGATGGCAGGTTGGGGCAAGTTGTCACATGTGTTTTAGCCTATGTGTTAGGGCCACACCTTGCCTGATTTTCGTGAATTGTTTTTCATAACTCTTCTACTGTTCCTTTTTTATTTTAAACACACGTTTATAAGCTGTAGATTTTAGGATAATTTTAATATCTTCAGTAATCTCAAATGATTGTCAGTAATTCCTAATACAAAAATATTCCTAATATAACAGTGGAAATATGGAAGTTTTTTTTAAAGTCGAGTTTTACATTTATGGCAATAAAAGATACATTAAATATATTCCATATGTGTACAGCGTGTTATGTTTTTAAAAAAATGAAAAAAATATTTTTTTTGCGTTTTATATATATATATATATATATATATATATATATATATATATATATATATATATATATATATATATATTTGAATTATTTTTTTTGTTTGAAAATGTAGAATACATTTTTATTCATTTGGTAGAAACCATAACAACTGCACATTTTCACTTTTCATTGATAGATATATAAAATATATTCCAGATGTGTAGCCTACAGCATATTATGTATTTAAAAAAATTTAATTAAATTATTGTTCGTATATATATATATATATATATATATATATATATATATATATATATATATATATATATATATATATATATATATATATTTTGCATTATTTTTTTTCTTAAATGTAGAATACATTTTTATTAATTTGGTAGAAACCAAAACAACGGCACGTTTTCACTTTTCATTGTAAATATTACTTTTAAATAACATATTCTAAGGATTCTTTAGAAGTAAAACACATTTTCAATAATTATAACAACAATAATAACCACTGAAATTAGGTTACCCCAAATGTATATTTATTTTGAAGTTAACAAGGGATCTCTTTTTGTAACAAAAAGCAAATACTGTCTAAACAGACCATCAAACAAACAGAACCCACAATGATGATGATCTCAGAGTTCAGTCCTGTTCAGATGACATCATCGGCCATAATACAAATCAACATACATGACAGAATAGCTCCACATGATATGAATATTTATTTTAAAGGAAGACTTATCATTAATAAAAAGAATCTAACATAACTCCATTAACAGAATGTAATAATACTTTTAGTGTTTCCTTCATCTGTTTTGGTGGGCCAGTGTGAAAATCTTCCCCACATGGAAACACAGACGCGCAATAAACATGTGCCAGTGTCTGTGCCCACTTGAGTGTGCAGACTGTTCAAGGCAACACTAATCACATCAAATCATAAAAAATGACAGGTTATCAAACAAAACAAAAGTCATGGAAACTATAATCTACACACCTTCCAATTTAAGACATAAAATTACAAACAACAGTATGCACATCTACAGCAGAATAAAAGTAAACAACATATTTAAAAAGTAAGCACTGAGTAGATTGATAGCTAACTGGAAGTTCTACTGCTTGTACAGGACAGAGAAAGAGTGAGAGAGAGAGAGAGAGAGAGAGAGAGAGAGAGATGGGTGGGAAATTGAAATGCATTATCGCCATCTTGTGGCAGTCTATGTAACTGCTTTTCTCACAAACTCATTGTCTGCTGGTATTAATGAAGGTATGTGGAGGGAGTCTGAAGGTAGAGGACGGCTTTTGGTTGTAATCGGTCAGTTGCCACTTAGTTGTGACCTACATACGCATTAAACAAATGACCTTGTCATCCCACGTGAACAAAAACACTCCTAAACTTCCATATACGTGGCAGATGTGATTTAAGAGTCCCTTTTATGGGCCAAATGACATTGTAACATTGAAACGTGCTTTTCTTGCAAAGCTGCTTTGAAACTAGTTCTACTGTGCAAAGCGGTGGACAAATAAAGGTGAAATGAATTCAACTGAAAATTTAAAACAGAATGATGTTTAGTTTTCTTCTTCTCAGTTTTCCAATAAATAACCAAACCTGCCTCTTTTTCCATGAAGAAATCTTCAAATGTTACAATTTTGCCCATTTAAAGACAATGACTGTTTGGAAGCCGGTCTACAGTAGGTGTAATACAACTGAAAAATGTCACAAGCCAGATTCAAACATGCATTGCTTGCATGAGCACTATAACAACACTTAAATCACAATTCCAGCCTTCTCTAGGTAAATAGCTACTGATAAGGAATAGGTGATATACAGTAGAAAGGACAACTGGCCACTTTCTGTAATCATATCGGTTACCAGATCTGCATGGATTAGGAACGAATCAGCTGGATACATTGTGAAGCAGGATTCCTGAATAATACATTTAAGCACAACATATTTAAAAAGTGTGTAATTTCTGAGCCACCAAACTGAATCAGACTGCATGCCATTGGTTGAGCCAAAGTTAAATGTTAGGAAGTTGGGATGCTCAAAAAACAGAGCAGTGTTTTGATAGTGCCACAGGGAATCATCCTACGAATGGCTCATTTACAGTCTGTTCACATTAAGATTGGATAGGACAAGGGTTTTTGGCATACTAAAAATTAAGCCCATCACCTTTAAAAATCCAGATCTAATCAACTGTTATTTTTTATTAAATAGAATCGCCTCGATTTATTGCATGATGCAACTCCCTTTCGAATGTCACTGTGGTCTGTGGTTACAATGATGGTGTAAGTCTAGAAATAATCTAACCTTTAGAACAGAGTTAAAAGAGGTGTGGAAGAAAGTGAGAATATGATCAGCAAGAGAGAGAGAGAGAGAGAGAGAGAGAGAAAGAGAGCAGTAGTTTGTGTTACCCTGCTTTTTCTGAGAGTCCCGCCACCGAAGAACAGAGAAGATTCATTCCTGAAGGTGGCGTGAGTGAGCGAATCACTGGGCCTGATACAATGACACATCAGTGCACAATGTAATGCATTTAGATTAAGGACCTCATAATAATAATAATAATAATAATAATAATAATAATAATAATAATAATAATAATAATAATAATAATCTTCCCAGGTTGATGTAATGACACTAGACTGTTGCACCAACAGTAAACACCAGAAATCAAACTCAAAGAGAACGTAATTCATACAAATATTACTGAAGTTTTCATAACACCATGTTTTTTTTTTTTCCATAGTCCAGATATTTTTTTTTTCATCAACTCGGCATTTCCACGCATGTAAGAAAACCAGGCAGGCTCAGAGAGTATATACTGCACTATCAGACAGTGAGGTTAGAGAGAGATAGAGAGAGACGGAGGATATATTTACAGCACACTGAGTAAAAATGATGCTATATAATCATATATATATGTATTTATAAATTTATATCGGGGGTCCCACATAATGGTTGCAGGGGCTGCTGTTTTTTTCCTGGTTATTCTGTGTGTGTGTGTGTGTTTGATAGTGTAATACTGAGGTGATGTACAGTATATGAGTGTGTGTGTGTGTGTGTGTATGTGTGTGTATCTGTCAGTGATATTGCAGGGTTGCATGGTTTAAATTCAATTTTAAGACACTTTATGTTCAGTGTGTGTTTGCATGCGTGCCTGTTAAGAGTCTGTGTCTTTCGATGGTTTTGGGAGGAGACCATGTGTCCTGAAAGTTCATGCATGCACATATCACTGTGCAACATGTGCCAGAGTACATCTGGACCATTTGAAATGAAAAATGGGAGGTGAAGAAAGCGTGGTCACTGTCATATTGCCTCTTTTTATTATTTATGTCTCATCAATGGTGTTTGCTCACATGTCATTATGGTAATGGTAATGGAGAAATTGTATGTGTGCATGTGTATGTGTGTGTGTGTGTGTGTGTGTGTGTGTGTGTGAAAATGAGCCCATGCGCCAGTGCGAAACTCTCTCTTCCCTGTCCTGTGTGTCGAAGCATATTTGAGGTCCTTCAGTTCGAACAGGTCAACACTTGTTTTGTTTTTTTTCCCTCACATATTTCCTCTCTCTCTGCCATCCCCGTTTTTTCCCCGTCAGGCTGAGTGAACTGAAGCGTGTGAAGGAAGAGGGAGCGGAGGGATGGATCTCTAAATGAAGTACTCTTTCTTGTCATCCACCCCAGAGTGGCCCCCCTCAGCGTTAATGATGGCCGTGTCTGCATCAGGAGCATCGTCGGATCCTTTGGCTTCATGAGTCAGGTACGTACCTGAGAGATAGAGACAGAGAGAGTGAAACCACAACTGCTATTTGTATATCATCGGCATTAATTGTATATCTTCAGTCATTTGTTGAAAGCTTATTTTACATTAATGCACTTACATTTTTTTTTTATTATTACATTTTTATATTTCATGATTAAGATTGAGAGTAATGGCTGCTGTAAATTCTGCTTTGCCATCAAAGAAATAAGTTATATTTTAAAAGAAATTTAAATAGAACACAGTTTGTTTAAATGAATAAAATAATAATACAATAATATTTCACAGTATTACTGTTTCACGCAGTTTTTGATCAAATAAATGCAGCCTGGTGGGAATAAGAGATTTTTCCAAGTTTTCCAAGTAAATATAGCTTGTAACTAGTTTAATTTTATTAGAATTTTTTATTACTGTTTTATTACTATTTTATAACTGTAAAGGTGTCGTTCACCCAAAATGAACATTTTGTCATCATTTCCTCCCCCTCAAGTTGTTTCAAACTGTTGAAGACAAAGAAAGATACTTTGAAGATTGTTTGAAGTTGCTGGTAGCCATTTATTTTCATAGTACTGCAAACAAATACTGGAAATCAATGGCTACCAGCAACTGTTAGCAACATTTTTCAAAATATCTTCTTTTTTTTTTGTTCAGCAGAAATAAATAAGTCATACATGTTTGGAACAACATGAGGGTGAGTAATTTTTGGGTGAACTCACTTTAACAAACTAATATATTAAGCTGCATCTACACATTAAGATCTAATATTTTCACATCCCTGATTTTTCTCTCTCCTTTTCACTAGATCTAACCGACCGTGTTTACATTAATACCCCACCAAAGAGTACATACAGTATGATTTTTCAGTGCACAGCTGCATTCAATTCTTGTTCAGCATTTTTCCCTGGCTCTGAAACCAGTTTTCCCCAGATGCACAGTTTCTGACAGCTTTTCTTGAGCTATATGCTGTTAGTCCATAGATATATACAGAGGGAAAGCTGCAGCACAGCTGTGATGATCTGTTTACAGTGTCCCTCTGTGCAGTGACACAGTCTGTCAGTCTTTGTCAATTGCTGCTTGCACTCTGCAAAATATCTGTTTTTAAGGGGTCATAAGATGGGAAAGAATTGCTCTTGCATTTCTGAAATAAAAGAAACTGATGTACTGTGCAGACATCAGAATTTCAGAACTCCTTCCCCAGTCCCTCTAAACTATAAAAACACTGTATTCAGTGTATGTCACAGTTATGATGTCAGAATTACCAGCACTTGAGTAAAGGTGTAACATACAAGTTATGTATACAGTATTTTTATATATGTTTTTTAAAAACATATCATTAATGGATTAAAATTTGTTGGTATAAAAAATAAAGAGGTTTTTCTTTTTTTTTTTTGTAGGCTGAGTACAAGAATAAACAGAAAACATTTTGTCAACATTGTTACATTAGAGCATGCAATACTTATTTTTTTGTTCCTGTGACCGTGATTCCTGTGTTATTCCTTGTTATCAGAAAAGTAAGAAGTGGCACAAGAGGCTCACACAATGTGACTATATCCTCCCCCAGACCTTTCAAATATATTTGCAATACACTTGTCCTTTCACCAGCTGTGGTACATAAGATATTTCATGCTCCGGAGTCTCTATTTACACTAAGTGCAAATACCCCGCCTTGTTGGCTGAAGCTATTTACACTTATTTCAAGATAGTTTAAATTGAATCTATAGCTATTTGCACTTATTGTAAATCACATTAAAATGCTGCTATTTGCACTTAGTGTAAATAGCCGCTACCTTTATGTTAACATCAGGCAAGTGGACATATGATAAGCGTGAAAATTACACAGCGTAGTCTTTATCCAGTCATAAAAACTGCATTCAGTTTAACGAGGAATGTCACAGAATTTGTCAAACTTTGAATTGATTAATCAATCAAAAGTAGCTCAGTCGATTTAGGTCAGCTGATTTTGACACTTTAATCACAATACGTAAATATAATATAAAGCCGCAAAATTCAATTTAAATATGAATCCTGCTTGTTGTTAATGAATGGCACAGATGCGCAGTTTCATTTACTACACACAGAAGCGTGTGTGATGCTCACGGTGATTTCAGCGTCTGTCATCTTTTATCATACAATTTAGTAGTAAATCCCTGTTGTTTGCAAAAAAAAACAAAGTTTGCTTAATTTTCAATGATTAAAAGAGAAATGATAAATCTAATTAATGTTTTATTCCTTTATTTGATAACCAGAAAAATGTAAATGCAGACACAAAATTTCTGAGGGGAAAAAAAAAATTCATAAGTTGTTTATACATTCAAATAATTAGACATGCTAAAACACAGAATTTGGTAACAATGAAAAATATTGATATTATAGTGAGAAAAGGTAAAAGGGTCCTAAACATGTAATTTTTGTTAAAATTTTTATAAAATGGTGTGAAAATGTATAAATTTCATGATTTGAACTAATTAGACATGCTTTTTCATTAATAACATTTAATTGAACTATTAAAAAGGAGTTGAGAAAATTTTTAATTGAAAAAAAAGCAATACAGAACCATTAAAACGGACAACAACGGAATAAAAAAATTAAATATTTATATATCTTATATTAAAATGGATTTCATAGGGCTTTAACTATACTGCGCCCCACAGTTTGGGAACCACTGCATTACTCTTTTAAATGGACACATTAATCCTGTTTATTATTTATATTTTTATTAAGGTGTAAATCAGTTTACTAAATAATAGACTTGACTGAATGCTTCACTTCCACTTTAAAGGGATATTTTTGTTGTTATTATTTATTTATATTCATTTATTTATTTATATTTTTATACTATTTATAATTTTTGTGCAATTACTTGCCTGTCGGTTGAGTTTGTGGCAAAACCTTTTGCAGTGTTTACATGTTGTTTATTACTGCATAAAATTTCAAAAAATAGATGTTTAATTTCATAAAGTACAAGCTGATTTAAAAATGCACCTACATTTTTTGCATTTTATGTTTTTCAGTTGAATAAAAGACTATTTTTTCCCCACCATATTTCATCATTTAGAATTTCTTTTTAAAAAAAGTCTAAAAATCTTTTTTTAACTCATTCTCGTGAACCCAGTCTCGTCTCGTGGGATAAGTCTCATCACACCCCTAGTACATTAAAATACTTCCACCCACACAGCCAGACATAAACGTTAAATATAGATATTTTGAAAATGCAGTAGCAAATACAATTCCAAAGGCAAGATTAATTAAAAATTAATCACTATTAGATACTTATCTTATGTTTTTACTGAGCACTTCATATGCATTTATAAAATATCAAGGAAATGCAACATAGTACAGTATGAGCCCATACTTTGTTCTCACCCATGTTCATAAACTCAGCATTTTCATTTCATTTTTCCCCATCCCATTTATCTTATGTTTATTTCTTTTCTAGGTGCACCGTGCAGTTAGACACTCGGTTCATTCACAAGTATAATGCCCCAGCCAACAATGAGATTTTGAGTCAAGCATCTAGAATGTTTGTTGATGCTTAAATTCAAGACAAAATCCATAAAGAATCTTTTTTTAAACAAAAAAGCTGCTGATGTGGCAGGATGCTGCCAGACCCTCTGTCAGGAATTTGAACACAGTCCCAGAAGGTTAGAAGCCCTCCAGACGCCCCAGGTGTGTGTGTGTGTGCGAGAGAGATCTCTTTGTGTCTGATTAGGTCTGGGTGTGTGTGTGTGTGTTTGAAAGAGAGCGAGGGATTTCTTTGTGTCTGATTAGGGTCGTGTGTGAGTGTGTGGTACCTTTGTGTCTGATGAGGTATCTGCCGAGGACAATGAGGAGACAAAGCATAATGAAGACAATGACAGCAACTACTCCACCAATCACAGCATGGTCTACTCCTGAAGAGGTGGACATCGCTGTGGGGTCTGAGAAACGGACAGAGAGACAGGTAGATAGTCAAAGCTGTGCAGAGAAGACAATCAGAATGACAGCAGATGTCTTAACACTACTAACCAGGCAAAATCAGAGAAACGTTTGAGAGACTTCAGTTGAAACTCACTCAAAGACTGAAAACACACAATACTTATTCATCGCCACACCGTCTCTACAGACACAGCAGAGGTCATTCATGCATCTGATTTTGATTCAGGGAGTCAGAATGTGATTACAAACAATACATTCTCTCTATAATTGAGTTTCCGTAATTGATTCTGCTATTTTGCTGTTGATCTCTGAGAAGCTGCTTTGACACATTCTGTATAGCATAAAACGCTGTAGAAAGAACGGTGACCTGACAGTCCTCTAAGCAATGGCATTAAGCTTAACATACCTTCTCGAAGTACATGGAGTCTGTACAATAGATTGCAAAAAATGTGCAATATGAATTCAAAAAAGTTATGTTCCCTATTTAAATGTGACATGAATCCCTGATGGAAATTCGTGCTAAAGCTATTCAGGTTGATGTGAAAAGTTTGCAAAACTGAACAAAAGTGAATCACGATTATTCACAACGACCTGCTCAGACAAAAATACAACACCTCTGATAATACCGCACATGATTTATCCATAACCATTATTATTTCTAATTATATTACTATAAATGTAACCCTTTTTTATTATCTTTTTTTCCCCCATCACTGATGAACAAAAATGTTTATCTTAGGAAACAATTTGAAGCGATTTCTCCTCTTTAATAGGCTCTTGACATTTTCAAGCAAACCAAACTAAAATATCTCACACATGATAATAACAGATAGCTATTTCCCCATTTAAATATAGAGAAAAGAAGAACAGCACTTGTTCCTGTTATTTCACATTATGCATTCTACAGTTCAAAAGTTTGACATCAAGTGATATTTTTTGTAATGTTTTTGAAAGAAGTCTCTTTTGCAAATCAAGGCTCTGTTTATTCACTCCAAAATACAGTAAAATAATAACATTGTGTAATATTATTAGAAATGTAAAATATATATATTTTTATTTTAATATATTTTAAAGTGTAATATATTTCTGTGATGCAAAGCTGAATTTTCAGCATCATTACTCCAGTCTTCAGTGTCACATGATCCTACAGATATCATCCTAATATGATTATTTCATGCTAACAAAACATTAATGTTGACAGTTGTAGTGCTTAATATTTTTGTGGAAACTGTGATCTAAAATATAAAAACAGTATTTATTTGAAACAGTAAATCTTTTGTAACATTATAAATGTCTTTATTGTCACTTGTAATGCATCCCTGCTGAATAGTAATAATTTCTTTAAAAAAAAAATCTTAACTTTTGAATGGTAGTAGTTCATATAATGTGTGAAGTGTATTTGTAATGGGCTGGCAAGTTACAACAATGTCATTTTCCAAGTCCCACGAGCCGCTGACCTCTTTGTTTGAAAGGAAACACATGAATAATCAAAAGCAAGATTTCAGCGAAGAGTCTATCATAAGCTTCAGTGACTTTGCCTGGACTCAGAGAGCGTGAACGACATCCATCACTCCCACCCACGGCACGATCTCTGTCTCCTTCTCAAACAATACTCCATCAAAACAAGACAAGTTAACAGTCACCCTAACGCTCGCACGCTTCAGGAGAAGAAAAAAACAGGGAGCGATAGATGAGAGCACAGAGGATGAAGGAGGACAAACAGAGTGAGTGACACGACAAGAAGCCCTGAGAGCAGCAGAGAAAAAAAGGAAGAAAGAAAGTGAAAGAGAAAAATATGAAAATATAACGTCTCTTTTACAGGAGTCATTTCAGTTAAACAGGACTAAAAATTATAATTTGAAAAATAAATAATCATTCAAATAATGGGAAATAATAAAATAATCATTGGCTGATATTATAATAGATCAGTTTTTAGTGCTGTGCTATGCTATCGGGCTAATGTCAATTTAGGCATCACAACATTATTATGTATGGTTTGAAAATATTTATGAGATTTGGTAAAGATTACATTTAACTTATAATTTTAAGTGGGTGATAGATAGGGAATCAAGCGACTCTAAGCACACTGGCAAACATCACATTAAATTAGGCCTCTTTTCAAGGCTTCATAGCTATTTTTGTTGAGGACCCACACTTTGACGTCAAAGTTCAATACATTTCATTGATGTTGTTTGAACTCAAGAATACACCGACAAATCATACTCAAGTGACTTTTTGAAAATGGCTGTCCAGATACGATTTATGTACACTCACTGATGTGCTATTGATTATTTGCTTCCCATTCATTTCACATTGCTGTTTTTCTCTGCAGAACTGGACTTAAGTGAGTATTTTTCGCATCTTTTTCAATGCATTAAATAGCGAATTAGTTTAGATAATAAAATGCTAATAAAAAACTGAATGAGCAATTTTATTAATTTTACGCCGACTATGTGGCGCCTTCTCGTTCCAAGTCGTTAGCTAGCTATAATGGTAAAGAGCTGCTGTTAGTACTCATGGTAGAGAGAAGAGGATGTGGGGTCTACAGTATATGAATTTTATGATGGTGAAAAGAATATGTAATGCTGGAAATAAAATATAAATATTTTATAAATTGTCAGTTTTTCTTGAAAATCTCAAAATATAACTTTTGCAGCATAATGCTGAAGATTAGCACCAAGGCAATACATTTATTATGTGATAAACAGTTTGATTCAATACAAAAATTGTTTATTCATGCTATTAAGGCATGTCCTCCATTGACTTCCATACAAACAGAAGAGCCTCTGGCACCCCGTTGGGATCTCATGGTGTTGCACATTTCTGAACAGAGATTGTTGTCCCCCCTGGGGGAGGGTCTCTGCATGATGCACTCATGTTGATGATGCAAATGCACTACAGTTAAATTAGCACAATGTGGAAAAAGACCCATGAGGAGGGGACAGAATCGAACTTGCAGCATTAAGTGCAGAATCGGCACTCCTTATCAGTCAGGCTTTACAAATGACCAGATTGATAAAGGGGGAAGATGCATTTCCAGGTTCAAACGATTCGCTGCTGAAGACTTAGTTTTGCTTGTTCCACCAGGCTACAGATGGCTGGACCTCCCTGTAGCAAAAACTGAGGTGCGTCAATAAGATCTCATTCATTCCTCTAAGCGAGATTGTTTTCAAATTGGCTGAAAATGCAGTTTTTGGCATTAACCTAATTCAGTTCTAAGCTTTCAATGGACCAACAAATTTGCACTGATATTAATAGTTTTCTATGTAATATCAAATGTTTTGCCTTCATTAACAGCGGTCCTGCACCATTAACTATATTCATAATGACAGTATAATTTAACAGAGTTGTAGCTAAAAAAAACAAAACACCCAGATCCATCATAAACTGACTCTAACAGAAAAGAGATAGAACAGAAAGAGAGGGACAGAAATTCATTCATAGATCCCAAAAGAAAGACAGGACCATTTTTGAAAGAAAAAAGGAGGAAAGTCAAGAAAAAGAGAGAAAGTTCGAGAGAGGTGACAATACCTGCTGGCTTCCCTCCGGCTTCTTCTCAAGAGGATGATGGGATGAATGGATGGGTGGATGGATGAGTGGATGGATGAGTGGATGGATGGATGGATGGATGGATGAGGACCACATGAGTGGAAGCACGAGAAAAGGAACATAGAGAAACGATGAAAAAACGTGTGTGAACGTGCATGCATCTGAGAGCGCTCACTGAACACTACCAAAAAATAAGCATCGTGGAAGAGTATTAAAGAGGATTTCATGTAGAAAAACAATGAAATAACTGAAGCAAATGTTTTCTGGAGGGAAGGTGTGGTGTCAGATTGTGTTTCTGGATAATCAGAGGCTTTGCCGTGAGATGTGGCTGGTTAAATCCTGCATTAGATTCAAAGCCGGCAGCAGATGCTGCTCAACATGCTTCTGTGATACTGCACTGGAGATCTCAATATACATCTCTATCTTTCTCACACGCACAAACACAGTCTGCTCGATTATGAAGTGACACATTCAAGCTGTTCCACCCACACACCAGGGATGGCCATTTCACTCGTTTTGTCAACACAGGTACGAAAAAGATGAATCAAGCAAGTTCTCAGGTGCTTTGGAGGAGGGGGGAGGGGTCTACACATCTGTGTGTTTTGATTTTTTTTGACATAAATATGCCATGCATTAGAACAAACCGTTCTAATAATGGAAATTCTGTCATCATTTACTTACCCCCCTGTCGTTCCAAACCTGTATGACCACTTCATTAAAATTATTTGGAACATTTTTTTTAACTACATCAAACAAAAATATAATACTAAAAAAAAACCGATTGATTCATACTGGAAATCGAACAATGTTATCTCTCATGAAGAAAAGCTATGTTGTATTCTCAGTAAATAGTGTTTCAAATGATCAGACAGCTTCTCAGAAGATAGATATAGTCCGTTTTTATCATTAATGGAGCTTAACAGCTGCATTTCTCATTCACACATTCACCTAAACGTTCACCTTTTCTGTTCCATGAAAGAAATATATAATACAGGTTTGGATCAACATGAATAAATAATGACATTTTCATTCTTCTGTGAGCCACCTTTAACTGGACACGCTCAAAATTGATGTCCTTAAGGTCATGATTGTAGTGTTAATGAAAAAACTAAGCACTGCCAAAACAGTATACACTTCCATTCATAAGTTTGGGGTCAGTAAGATTTTTTTAGGTTTTTGACAGAAGTCTCTTCTGTTCACCAAGGCTGCATTTATTTGATAAAAATAGAGTAAACAGTAATATTCTGAAATAGTATTAAAATGTAAAGTAACAGTTTTCTATTTTAATACATTTTAAAATATAATGAATTCCTGTGATATCAAAGCTGAATTTTCAGCATCCATTACTCCAGTTCTCATGCTTCAGAAATCAATACGCTGATATGGTGCTTAAGAAACATTTATTATTATAACAGTGTTGAAAACAGCTGCTTGAAATTTTTGTGGAACTGGAACATTTTTTAGGATTTTTTTTGTTGAGTAGTCAAAGTCTTTACTGTCACTGTCAATTTAATTCATACTGACTGAAAAAATTTATTTGTTTCTTTAAAAAAATATATTACTGACCTCAAACATGTACGTGGTAGTTTTAATATATTAACAGTATTTTTTATTACATGAAACATTCTTATATTAAATATATAATGGCCAAAATAAAGAATTAACTAAATTTCGAAATAAACCCTTTTATCTGATCCGTGCATGGTTGTTACTGGAATTTGTTCAGTGTGAAATGTTTTGAAGTTTAAAAGTCAAGGCAATTATTGTGTTGTCATGGTTGATCATTGCGGCCTCTTCTCCGAGAGCTCGGGTAATCATGCCCATCCCTATCCCACACACACACACACACACATAGATCAGTAGCACAGCAGTGGCATGTTAAACCGTGGTTAGGTTTGTGTATGTGCACGATGGATTACCTGTAAAGGTGTGCACTCCATTCAGCCGAGAAACAGATGATGGAGTGGCAGGGGAGGAGGAGGGGGGTGAGGGAGGGATGCGAGTAGGAACGGATGAGGGCAGAAGAGTGAGATCAGGAAAGAGAGCATTGGAAAGAGAGGTTGTGGGAACTTCAGGAGAAGAAGGGAGAGTTGAAGGAGCAGAAGTGAAATGAGGGAGAGTCGAGGAGAAGGTAAAAGACGATGAAGATGAGAATGGAGGAAGAGTTTTGTCTTCAGTAGTTGTTGAAACTGAAGGTTCGGGAGAATCAGTGGGAAAAGCAGAGGATGAAGGGAGAGTAGAGGTGAGAATAAAGAGGTCGGAATCTTCCTGGTCTTGGAAGATGAAGGAAATGAAGGAAAAAGATTGACAGCAAAAAATGACAGATGGAAAGGTGGATGATGGATGGGAGGGAGAATAGAAGAAGAAATAAAGAACACGTCATGCAAAAAGAGAAACAAAAAGAAAGGAACGTAAAATTCAGAAAAGAGACGTGAAAGTAAACGTAAAACAGCAAATGAAATATAGAATGACGAAATCACCCTTTCTCTCCATTCCTCGTTTGTCTTTCGTTAATTACCTTGTACCAGAAGGGTGTGCGTTATGTCCCCCATGCCGATCCCGTTATCAGCCTGGCACTCATAAACACCATTATCTGACTTGTTGAGGGATTCGAAGCGCAGGAACGCACCATCCACCTTTGCCAGCGGGGGGAGCTCTGCGTCTTTTCTCCGCCACACAAATGCAGTCGGCCTTAGAGAGGGAGAAGATTACATTACAAAACGGACCACATATACAGCGTTTTGAAATTTGACATCAAAAGCAAAGCAGAAAGAGTCGTTTAATTGAGCAGATTGAAGGGTTTTGCAATTTGGCACACTATCAAAAGAGCTGAGGGGCACAGAGGGATGCGCTGGAAAGCGTCCCGAACACAGCGAAGCTCAGTCACATGTCAAGTGAAACGAACCAGACTTGATCAAATGGGAAAGTAAACCATGTGGCCAAACCACCAGTGCTGCGACAAACGTGACCCGGAGGCTCTTATGAATCAACCAGACAAGCCAACATCCAGAAATAGCTGCTCTCGTTCAATATAATCAGGAATAAAAGTGAATTTCTGGACTACTACCAGCGTGGTGGGATTTGGGACAGGGCCAATGATTGTGTACAAAGATATCATAAACACTCTCCCTGTTTTTAATTGGTTAACCAAACTAGCCCCGCCCCTCTTTAAAATCCTGCCATTGGTTTAGCCAGTGTTGCTGTGTTATGCTGATCTGGAACTCAAATGTACAGAGAAATGTTCTGATAGTGCCACAGTGTTCACACTTTCTGAGGACGTCTACTTACTGCTGGGATAAAAGAAGGTATTTTAGCATCAAAAAATTACACACTTCACCTTTAAAATCCTCTCAATATGCCAAAGTAACTGTGGCTTTTCTCTGTGTGCTCAAACCGTGTCCAAGTCAGCGTGTCTGTGAGTGTTACAGGGATTTAGAGATCTACGGTGAGGACGAAGGCGTATCATTATTTGAGCGTGTAAATAATCCAAATAATATAATTCCTTTATTGATGTAGTTATGACTAAACTAATATCTCAGTCTACTTGCAATACAGTAAGACACCAACATAAGCAAGGAGTTATGAGATGTAGCGTTTCACAAAGGCTTATATACATGATAGTGACACAAAGAACGGTTTTATTTTTTTATATTCTAAATGTAATTTATTCCTTTGAGGGCAAAATGTTCCGCAGCCATTACTCAAGTCTTCAGTGTCACATGAAACTTCAGAAATCATTCTACTATAATGATTTGGTGCTCAAGATACATTTATTATTATTATCAGTGTTGAAAACAGTTCAAAAGAAAGTTCAAAAGAACAGCATTTATTTGAAATTGAAATCCTTAGTAATAGTTTAAATGTTTTTGCTGCCACTTTTGACCAATTTATTGTGTCCTTGCTGAATAAAAGCATTAATTTCTTAAAATAAAAAAAATCGTACTGACACCAAATGTTTTATAGACAATAATTCAAGCGCAGCAAAATATCATTACAGACCCTGTAAATGCCGCCTTTGATACTACAGGTATCTTCTTCATATACGGCCCCCTATTTGTGCTCCCATTCCAGTAAAGAAGACATAGAGCGTAAAATCAAATGAGAAAATGCAACAGAGAGACATTATGGGATGTCTAAATGGGGTTGAATAGCTCTTGGTGTGGTGCTAATGGATGTCAGGAGCAATAATGAGCTGTAATGCGATCCTGCACCAGTAGAGGGTGGTATTCAATTACATTAATGTCTATTTCCAGGGAGAAATATTTGTGATATAAGCTAGCTTAAGTAGCTAAAATTGTAATAAATACATCTGAAATAATACAATTTCATCGTTTAGACCCAGAAAGGGATTTGCTGAAATCACCGAGATCATAGAGGTTGTGTTTTTAAAACAAGCCTATGCAAGGACATCTCCGATCCCTCTCTCTGTTGTTCTGTTTCTCATGTAACATCAACACAAATATCTCGGTGATACTGTCAAACCAAACCCTGCATGTGTGTGTGTGTTTGTGTGTGTTGAAAAGAGAAAGGAGATCAATAGGCTGACCATTTTGAGCTTCATACATAAAACATGAATGTCAAGGAATGGAAATGAGAGAGAGAGAGAGAGTGTGTGTGTCTTACTCTGGATTTCCGTTCCCCACACACTGCAGGAAAAACTTCTCTCCTTCTCTGGGCAGGTCACTCTCTGGATGAATCGACACGCTTGGAGAAACTGAGAGACACACAAACAGACATTTTGCTTTTGTTTTCGTCATGTTAATGTAGAAGGGGTAGGCAGTATGACCAAAACCTAAAATCCCAGTAATCACAGAAACTGTGCTGAAAATGTAAGATTATAAAAAGATTTTAAAAGAACACACACGCACACACACACGCTACACACACACACACACACACACACACACACACACACACACACACATATATATATATATATATATATATATATATATATATATATATATGTATAGTGTGTGAGTGTGTCTGTGTGTGTGTGTATATATGTGTTTGTGTGTATACATATGTCTTTATCAAAAAAACTAATTCTGTACGGTTTATTAGCGTTTTGAAAAATTGGGACATGGGTTATGTCCTCATAAGTCACCCTCTCCTTGTAATACCTGTGTCATACCCATGTCATTATACAGAGTTGTGTCCTGATATGTCACAAAAACAAGAGCACATACACACACACACACACACACAAGCACACATTCTGACCAGTTCAATCTTATAATCACTGAAATTGTGCAGGAAATTCAACTGCTCGTTAACTCAAATCTAAATAAGCCCTTCAGATGGCAGCGACTCAATGGATTTAGGCATGTAGTCTTGGTCAAGACAATCTGCTGAAGCTCAGACCGGGAATCAGAATGGGGAAGAAAGGTAATTTAAGTGACTTTGAATGTGTCATGGTTGTTGGCGCCAGATGGACTGGTCTGAGTATTTCAGAAACTGCAGACCTGCTATGATTTTCACACACATCCATCTCTAGAGAATATAGAGAATGGTCTGAAAAAGAGAAAATATCCAGTGAGCGGCAGTTCTGTGGGCGAGAATGCCTTGTTGAAGCCAGATGTCAGAGGAGACTGGCCAGACTGGTTGAACTAACAGAAAGGCAACAGTAACTCAAGTTAATCACTCGTTACAACCAAGAAGTGCAGAAGAGCATGTCTAAAGGCACAACATGTCCAAGCAGATGGGCTATAGCAGCAGAAGACCACACTTGGTGCCACTCTTTTCAGCTAAGAACAGGAAATTGAGGCTACAATTCACACAGGTTTTCTAAAATTGGACAACAGAAGACTGGAAAAACGTTGCTTGGTGTGACAAGTCTCCATTTCTGCTGTGACATTCAGATGGTAGGGTCAGAATTTGGCGTAAACAACATGAAAGCATGGATCCTTCCTGCCTTGTATGAATGGTTCAGGCTGCTGCTGGTGGTGTGATGGTGAGGAGGACCTTTTTTGGGACAGTTTGTGCTCTTTATTACCAAATGAGCATCATTTAAAGCCACAGCCTACCTGAGTAACGTTGCTGACCCTGTTTATCCTTTATGATCACAAGTGTACCTATTGTGTGATGGCTACTTCCAGCAGAATAAAAAGCTCAAATCATCTTGAACTGGTTTCTTGAATGTGACGAATGGTTCACTATTACTCAAATGGAAAAATGCCTTATATATACAGTGCTTAACACATTTATTAGACAACCACCGAATGTAAGCTTTGTGCCACATCTGCCCTAAACTAACATTATTTGGTGATTTGGTAACAAATAAATTTTTTTATGTTTCTGTAATGTGTAATAAGTATTTGTAAGCTCTTTAGTCACAGTAGTATTTTTTAAAGCTAAAATATAATTGTTGTTATACATGAATTTTGTACCAAAATGAAATGTACTGCTTAACTAGAAAGGCAAATAGTAAAAAAAAAAAAAATAGTAAAGCATTTTCTTAATAATTTTTTTTATTCAAAGCCTATTTATTTACTTGCAGTCCTTAATAGAAAAATACGTTTTAATGGTTGAATGTTATGCTTGATTTATTTCTGACTTCTGAAAGAAGATGAATGTGCCAGCTCAGATTTGAATGAACATAATGTCTTCTGGTTGACATTTCTAAAATCACACAGTAGTAAGCGTTCTGGCTTTTGCATGTGTGTCTTACACAAGACGCTGAGGGGCTGCTCTGTCCTCTTGTCTCCATTGGCAATGGACGCGTGATCCACCGCGCAGGCGATCAGAGCGTTGTTATCACTTCTGTTGACAGTGAGGGTGAGCTCGCTGGTTACTGTGTAGGTCAGTTCATCAGGGTTGGACTCCACAACATCAGGACGCCCTACACATGCAAAGTAAACACTGTAATTACTGAACAACAACAGTTTGGGTTCAGAGCAGAAGCCTGACCTGACTGCTTGTGTGTTTGTACCTTGTATCTCCTCTTGATCGCGGTACCAATGTAGTTTAGCAGGAGGTTTGCTGCCTGAACTTGTGCAGGTGAGAGTAACCTTGCCGCCCTCCACAACAGCATCATCAAAACCTGTTATCACCGGCTTACCTGGAACACCTGTGAGAGAGGAACAGATGTTAAAGGAAAACAACATTTTCAAGTGCAATTTAAGGGAAATAAGGCCATCGCTGACCAGATAAAACATACATAAAAATAAAAACAGTTCTGCTCTGTAAGTAACGGCTCACTATCCGCAACCAGCTACTTGTTAGGAGTCCTGCACGGAATTTGCACCGAATTAAATCTGCTCTGTAGACTCCTGCGGAATTCGAATGTCCATCATTCTCCTCTTGAATGTTCTTTTATATAAGAATTTGGCGAATTGCGCATTTTTAGCTGCCAAAAAGAGTACAGTACTTTCAGCTCCGCTTAACACATTTTACCGCATTTAAATCAATTATGCAGATTTTCCCCCAAAACTGGTACAGAAAATGTGGAGAGGTGTGCAGGTCCTGCGTGGGCCTGGTCACATCAAACATGCTTACCAGGAGCGGCTGGTGCTTCCAAAAGAGGTGAAGCACAGATGTCAGTTATCAACAACAAAATGTGTAACTGGATATTTGATGATTTTGGTGTGCAACATGGCTCCCAAAATCAGCTGCTAGCAAATATCACAAGACTGTGCACTGGAAAATAATGAGCAATGAGTTGTCCTCTTGAGCTACTAACAAGAATACATGACCATCACACAACAGTAATCAGTGTTGAGCACTACTGTAAGGTTAACCCAGCCTGGTTTACATGTTAGAAACAGTTGAAAACATTAGAAACAGTAATCCAGTGTAATCAGTTACTTTAATAAAGTAATTGGAATAGGGTAACTTATAGTCTGTCACCTTTTTATATTTCCAGTAACCTTTCCAACACTGACTCATAAGAAAATTATTCTTATTTAGACATTATTCATTCACTAATGAGTTTTCCTAATATGAACTGGCAGATAGATAGATAGATAGATAGATAGATAGATAGATAGATAGATAGATAGATAGATAGATAGATAGATAGATAGATAGATAGATAGATAAAAAGAAAAGACTGTTTTAAAATTGCAACGTTAAATAACAATATTCAACAATATATAACTTTTTAAAATATTTTATAACAACAACTATTTCTGTCTTCCGGCTGTGTTTGATTAAATGTTTTCATTTTCTAATGGTGTCAGATGCATCACCATTTCAATGATTGAACATTTGTGGCTAAAACACCACTTTGAGAGCTCTCATAAACATCTAATAGAAAAATCCTTGCTTTCAGATGTCACAAAATATTAATTGAAAGGCCATTAAACAAACAGATTTTTTTCTTATGCTAAAGGCACCCATTATAGTCTCATTGACTTTCAGTGCAATCTGAGAAGAGGAATGAGGAATACACTAAATATAGGGTTGACTGGGCCATTTTTCCCCCCAAGTCATCTTACTGACTAAGTGCCCCAATTCACCCGAATTCACCCTATATCAATAGCAATTTCCACTGATTCCTAATACCCTGGCTCAAAATGCACACTCACACATACATACCCAGTACAGTAACTGTGGCTCGTGCAGTCCGAACAGGCATGGTGAAAATTGAACAGGTGTACTCTCCATCATCTGACAGCTGAACGTCCGCGATGGAGATTATCAGCTCTGTGGCCGTGGACTTTACCAACTGGATACGGTTATCTCTCAGTGCTGAAAAAGACAGAGCAGATAAGAGTAACACATACACTACAGAGGTGTCATCCACTACAATTTTTTAGCATTTTATTTCCCCCCCGAAGTCCACTGATAACGTTAGTCAAGGTGTCTGGCAAAAAACCATTGTGATTTATATTTATGTGATTACTTTCCACCATCTCTCCAACTCTTCCATTTTTCAGGCTTGTTTTCAGGCTTGTTTTTTGTATTAAAAAAACCCCACAAGAAATATTATTTGTACAAACCTGATTCACACTACTTTCATTTGAAATCTAATTAAATTATTATTTTTTTAATAGTCTAAAAGGTCACTAATTTTCGCTTACTCTTCTAGCAAAACGTGACGGTTACTATCTCATGAATAGTGAACTAAGTATAAAAGATCAGATCAGATTTCAAAGCAGTTTTGTCTGTTATTTAGAATCAAGTATTGAGCATGATACAGAATGTGCAATATCGCCTGAATACATTAATTTTCGCTTACTCTTTCCTCATCTACTAACCCATGTTCACTATGTTGTGAATAGTGAGCGAGTCAGCAGTTTTGGATCCAGTATACTGTATGCATGAATGCATAAAATGCGTCTGTTCTCTTACAGATCTTGTGAGTTCAGCACCACAGCGGGATGACAGACACAAGTAAAGGCAAAGTTTTCAGTTTTCTCTGCTCTCTTTCCAGTGACAGCTACTCTCTGTTGTTGAATGAGAAAGTCTCTTGTCGTCGTGCTGATTCTGACATTATTACTATAGCAACCAATGTAGATACACTGGATATTGACTACACAGACTTCACCAGAAAAAATGACAGCGTAAACAGTCAGTCCTCAGATAACGCTTGTGTGCATCCACGCCTTGGAAATTACCAAGATGCACATTAAGGAATTCTGTATGTAAAAGACCTCTGTTCTGATTGGCTAGCATTGTTGATGATCAGAGCAAGGTAGGTGATGAACTATTTAATATCAAAAGGTAAAAAAAAAAAAAAAATCCATTAAAAATAAAGCATGTCTGAAAGCTTTAAGGTCATCTATATGGTAATGTTGTCCTAACTGTTCACTTTAATAAACGTACACATTTATATACAGCGTTTCTCTTGTTCTCTTATATGCTGTAATATTATTATTATTATTGTTATTATTTTATTTAGCTATTTTAATAAATTATTAATTATTAAAAAATAATACTTTTTAATAATTTTTTAAGTTTTACAGAATTTTTTAAATATTGTTATGAGCTTATTTTTATTTCTATTAAGCTTTTTTTAATATCAGTTAATTTTTTGTCATTTTAGTACTTCAAAACAACAATTTAAATTTAAATAAAAAGTTTTTCTTCTAACATTTATATTTTATTTGTTTTTCAGCTTGATTTAAATGAACTAACATGTAATAGTTTCAGTTAACAATAACAATTTCTCTTTCAGCAAAATGGAGCAAAAATATTGATGACTCATCCTGCACTACATCGATTTTTATCCAATTACGTGCTCTGTAAAATAAGCCCCTCCCCCCATCACTGACATGTCTGACCAAACAGACTGGCAAAGATCAGGAAAACCTGCTTGAAAAGTTATTATTTTTTGCTAATGGTGCAGAAATGACACACTTCACCTTTGAGCAAAAGGAGAACTGTCTAACACTGATTTACAGTAAATGTGTGTGTGCTTCATGGTTTATCAGTAAGTGAAGGGCACTTAATTTGTCTTCATCAGCTGCTGATCCTCTGTCCTCCATCCTGCTCTTTCATGCACACACTCCTCCTTTGTCATTTCACCCTTTATCTTTTTTCGCTCATCCACCCATCTATCGTTTCTCCACACTAATCTGTTCATCGCTTCTCACTGGAGAGTATGTGCGTGTCTCCCATTCTCCTTTTAGTGTGCTCTCTCTCTCTCTCTCTCTCTCTCTCTCTTTTGTACACAACAAAAACACATTTTCTTAAACAATATTTTTTATTTTTACTTTTACAAATATCTAAACATCCTTCAAACAAGATAAATTTACTTGAGAAGCAAGATCTGTGTTCAGAGAATATAACTTGAATCCAGTTTATTTCTTTTTACTTAAAGAAATAGGGTAAGAAAAATTCTTCATTGGGATTTTTTTTAAACACTTTCTTAATCCACATGAAATAGTCACTTTAAAATTATAATTTATGTAACTAAAAAAATGTGTGTGTGTGTGTGTGTGTGAAAAGAAGAAATTGATTAAAAAGTGATTTTTTTTAAAGTTCATCTGTGAGACTGTATTTCTCGCCTCCTTTCTTTTAACACCCCTTCCTTCTCGTTCAATAGACTGTTTTCTATTTCTGCTTCTTCATTGTGCTCTCTTGTCGCCTCCTTTTGTTTTCCTCTTTAATTAGGTCACCCCTCTATTCTCTCTCTGTCTTTCTCTCTCCATCAACTCGCTTTTTGTTATCACAGAGCCACCTGTTTGTTTTTGGGGTGATATTAATGTTTTAGGAAGGTGTCTCACGCATCGTTTTTGTGTCTGGCGTTGAGGGAATGAGAGCTCTGTAGAAATCTCTAAGGAAGGGTCCAACGAAAATCAATTTCCTGTTCAGACCAAAATGGTGAGTAATTGCAATCACAGACCACGTTTTAAAAGAGATTGAGTAAAAGAGAGGTCATGAAATGTCAGTTTGTACAAATCTGTGTGAATTGCCATTTACTGTTCAACCAGTTTTATCTGTAATTTGACACTTTTTTGTGGGAAAAGGATATTCTACTAAATAAATAAATGTAAAAAAATACTCAAATTATTACAATTGTATGACAAGACTTTGTTTTATCTTCAGGTATTGACTGGATTGTGAAAAGAGAGAGTTGCCAAACAATGTAGCCAGACAGAATGAATGTTTGCTAAAAACACTGCTTAAATAAAGTAATGTGAATAAGATCTTAAAGTTATGGCAGTTGGCAATATATTCAGCAACTAAGTACTTTTTGGTGCTTTTTGAAATCATTTTTGGAGCTAGTCATCTACAGCCCCCATTCATTTTTATTCAATGGGCAAAGCGCATCCACAAAATCAAAAAAGTCATAGTTTTGGAAAAACATGAGGATGAATAAATAATGACAGAATCATAATTTTCCTTTCAAAATAGGCAAACCTCACCTCTCTTTTCTCCGAAGTAAAGGGTCTGCTGAGCCGTGTTGGACCACTGGAGAGAGGAGTTATCATTTTCCTTCACACTGCAGGTCAGGGTCACCACCCCACCCACTGCCACCGTCTCATCTTGGGTCACTGGCAGGAAGGGGTCCTCATCTGAGCAACAGGACAGAGATAAATGAGAAGATATTAGAGTCAAAGAGACCAAAAAAAAAACATCATGAAATAAGCTATAGTTAGAGACAGGAGGAGACGGGGAGAAAATGAGAGTGAGACTTAGGTGAAAATTAGATGCTTCGTCCCCATCATCATGATCTTTGAGTGCAGTGCTGTGTATTTCTTGCAGGAAAAAATGAAAATGGCATTGTTAACGTTGCCTGCACCTCATGCCGTGAGAGTAGCCAGAGAAGGAAACTGAAGACCAGGAAAAGAAAGAAAAAAAAGAGAGAGGAAGGAAACTGAACAGGTTATAATCAAACCGTTAACTGACAATGAATGGAAAACATAATTTGGTAAAAAATAAAACTGAATTTGAGAAATTATTTTACATTTTACAGGGTCTTAAAATTTAATTTTGTTAAAATTATAATACATTTCTGATTAATATTGTAAATTTCCTGATTTAAGTTAATTAGACATTGAAATAGACACTTATACAAATAGACATTAATTGATGAACAACATTTAATTTAACCATTAAAACTCTGTCTCTGTGGGCTCTATAGAAACCACCCAGAACACCCTAGCAACTGCATAAAAACATGTCATAATGAGTTTTGCACTGGTAAGTTCTACTTACTTTTTTTTTTCCGGTTGCTTAGTGTTTATGGGATTGAAGTTTGATCCAACACATGTACTGTAGAGCCCTTTAAGTATCTAAAAGATGACAACTTAACTCATTCAATTGGAAAAGTGTCTGTGTGAGTGTGTGTATAAAGGCCAGATGTAATGCCAGTGTGAGTCTAGCTGTATAATAATTACGCCCTGGGCTGCCCATGCTCCACTTTACCTAATAATTACAACTTAGGTTATAATCGATGACCTTTTTAATGCTGACCGGTGCTGAAAGAACTTTAGGGGAAGCGTTGTCTGAATTCTAGGCTAATGGCAGCTTGAAAGGAGCGCCGATGTTTAGTGAATGCTGGGCAAATGCTGGCTTGGCAATGGCCAAGCTTTGGACTCAAAGAGATTAAACACGGTGCAAAACTTGGCTGAATATTGGGCGTATGCTGGCTGAATGACGGGGCAAATATTGCTAATTGCAAAGCTAACATTGGCTGAATACGGAGCTCAACTTGGCCCGACATTGATATTGCACTAACCTAATGATACTCGCTTTTTGTCGATCTCAATCTTGGATTGATTTAGGCTAAACGCTGACTTAATTCTAGCCTGATGTTTTGCTAGCACTGGGGATTAACCTACTGAATCACAGGCCAAACGCCGGCTTTCCACAAGCAAATATATGGGACATATACAGGTGCACCAGGCGGGCATGAAGCTAGGCCAAACTCAGCCTGATTAGCCTAAAAGGCTTTAACAAGACACTGCTTTTAAAAATAGAGCTTGAGCAGAAGGCATGAGAAAAAGATAAGTCTCAGCATCTATATCACAGAACATCTGGCAATGTGTGTGTGCGAATGTCCAAATCAACACAATGGTAGAATTAGTATTAGCTTTCTAAACCCAAAGAACCTATGCCAACAGATGATAAGCTAAAATTAGCCTTTAGCTTTAGCACACATGGTGCGGGCTACTTATCGGCAACCAATTAGAGCGGTGTTAGCAGTTAATAAGCGATTAGTGTGTCACACACGCGCTCTCTGTGCAGTGGACAACTGCTGCAGGGGGCACTTAGACTCTCAAAATGGCATCTGATCCATTTAACTGGTTATGTCAGGACACTGCCTCAACTCTAATCACAGAGTGGATGGAGTGAAGTGGAGATGGGGAGAGAGAGAATATGGGTGAATTCAATTTTAAAGAGAACACCACTATGTCCTACTCACTCCAAAGGGCAGAGCACTTAAAGTGAGTAGTCTGAAGGGTGCAGGGTGTTACCGTCTCATTTGTGCGTGATTGGAACACAGTACACAAATACGTGTCACTGTCACTTTATTTTGAATCCCAATGGTATCTTGATAACGTACAGTATGCTGCAAAATTCATGGCATAGTCTGACTAAAAATGAAATTGTTCCAAATGTGCCAGGAACAAAAAATGAGATCTTTAATAAATATTATAACAATTAATAGATTTAATAAATGTAATAAATATTTTGTTGAATAAATATATAAAAAAACACAGTTGTACCTTTTGCATTAGGAACCACATTTTACAGTGAGAAAAAAAGTTTTTTAAATGTAAAAAAAATAGTTTCAAGTCACAATGAAATCAAAACTGACAATTCTTTATTTTATAGAATGCTATTATGGAGTATTTATCCATGTGCATAAAGAAAACATTACTGTTTGCTCTTCCTTGCAACAGTATCTCTTCTCTGATGACTTGCACTGACTCGAAGGCGGGCAAATAATCCAGCAACCTGTCACTCACACGACATCGCAGCAATCAGTAAACGACCATGATCCAATCAATCCCGAAGGACAAAATCTAGCCCGCCCAACAATTTTTCTTGTTCAATAAGCTGTTTCACTCAGTTATATCACAGAACAGAAGACAATGCAAATTTCTGTTTCATGCTTTTGAAACTGCTAATAATTCATTATAAAAACCTAGCAGTGCAAATCTTTTGGGTTGTTTTGATTCTTGATTCACAGGTTCTTGATTCAATTCAAAAGCCATTTTTAACTTTTTTGAAGATCTGCAAATTCAAAATGATTCATTTTAAATTCAATTCGATTTGATTTAATCATTCGTTTCTCTTTTTAAAAAGCTCACACTGTGTTTATCCTCAATTCTAGTGAACCCTGTATTTAATGTAGCCTGGATTTTACATTTATCTTGTTTCATCTTCCGCAAAGCGAGAGATGAATTTGTCCCAAAATACCACAGAGTTTGACTGGACAAACTGTTTTTGATGTAGACAACAAAAGACATGGAAAGGGCTCTCTCTTTCCACTGAGCAGCTGATAAGCCTGTTTATTTAGATATGCACGATCATAAGGTTAGTTAGAATTTATTATTCTCGTTTAGCATTGTTCATCCTGATGCCCGTTGCCTTTGCGACTCATTTTTTGGTCACGACCACGCAGATGAGAAGCACTGCCTTAGAGTATTTACACACACACACACATACACATGGTTGAGTTAAAAACACCCAGACAGTGTCATTCTCTATCACATCTCACTCTCTCTCTCTCT
Source organism: Carassius auratus (assembly GCF_003368295.1). NCBI lineage: Eukaryota > Metazoa > Chordata > Actinopteri > Cypriniformes > Cyprinidae > Carassius > Carassius auratus. Next base: position 2,733,444 of record NC_039269.1, on the reverse strand, counting down.
TTTCTAGGTGTCTCTCGCTCACACACACAAATGTGTGAGGGTGTAGAAAGCACACAGCCTATATTTAAAGCAACATCGTTTACACCCTCCTCACATAGACGAGAGACAGCAGAGAGGACGGCTGCTGAGAAGAGACAAAAGCTAAAGATTACAGATAAACAGATGAATACGGCGGAAGACTGACAAAGAAAGCCAAAAGGAGAGACAGAGAGAAATAAACGAGAGGGAGGGAGGGAGAAGATGAGTGTTTGTATGTGAGAGATAACACAGGTTGAAGTGTAATAAATACTGTCCAAAAACAGACATTGAAAAATAACCCCTTCATCTCTCCATTTCCCTCTTCCTCCTTTCTCATCTCTCTCCATCTGTGCTTCACTTCTTCTTTCTTTTTCCTCCTCCTTCCATCTGTCTCTCTCTCTCTCTCTCCATATTTTCCCTCTGGTATTCTCTCACCTCTACTCGCTCTCCTCCGTCTCTCTGCCTCTGTTACAGTCTCTCTGTTTCCTCTGCTGCATATGTAGATGTCTATTTTGCAGCCCGATTAACATTTGATTGGCACTTAACACCCTGTTGGTTCCTCTCCAGTGTCCAGCTGTTTGTGTGAAACAGCTGGACTAAATGAAGTCCTTTTGCTTTATTGATTGGTCAGGCTGCACACATTTATATATTTGATGAAGATTTGGTTTGATCTTCAAACTGCTGGAGCATATTTGCTTAATCGTAGTCTGTGGGGGGGCAAAATATTGGTTTATGGAGTTCAATGGAGGTGGGTTTCAACAGAATTAGAATTCTGATAAAATTACATTCATAGTCAAGATTCTAGCTTATACTGCACTTTATATGAATATATAATGAAAAGTTTATATTGTAAATGTATTTTACACTGCTAAAATAATTTTCTTAACCAGAATTTTTAAGATATTTTCTTTTAATATATTAGGTTATCTATCTTAGAAAGTTGTTTCAAGTAAATATGTCTTGTTTTTTTTTTTTTTTGTGTTAGTTTTTTTTTTTTTTTTTTTTTTTGCAGCACAAAGAACTCTTGCTTTCATCTTTTGCAAAAATTATTATTATATATTATCATTGTGTGTGTGTGTGTGTGTGTGTGTGTGTATATATATATATAATATATACAGTATATAGCTTTAGATGAACAGATGAAGAAAAGTTTGAGTCAGTCACGGTACATTAATCAAAAGTGACGGTGAAGACATTTATGTTACAAGAAGTTTCTATATTAATTAAATGCTGTTCATTTGAACTTTTACTTATCAAAAAATGTATCAGTTTCCATAAAAATATAATACAATAATCTAATATATAATTATATTATATTATATAAATAAATAATAATAATAATAATTAATTATATAATAATCAGAAATGTTTCTGGAGCACCAAATCAGCATATTAGAATGATTTCTGAAAGATCACGTAACACTGAAAACTGGAGCAATGATGCTGAAATTTCAGCTTTGCCATTACAGGAATGATTCAAATTTAAAAATAAATTCAATTAGAAAACATTCATTTGTAAACAGTAATAATATTTCACCCTATTACCGGTTTTTATCTGGATTTTTTAATCAAATAAATGCAGCCTAGGTGAGCATAAGAAAAAGAAAAGAAAAGAAAAACATTTTTAAACATCAAATATTTTTTGAATGGTAGTTCACAAACTCAAGTCAACACTTGTGTTCAGCTGTATGCAGTACATTAGTAGGTCATGGGAGGGTTTGTCGACATGACCCTCTCCAACCCCCCACTCAATGCCAGCTGTTGCCCTATTACTGCCCCAAACCAACCACTCACACACATGCACTGCTGACCCATAACTGCCCCCCTGGGTGTGAACGCCCTTATCCTTATGTCATTCACCCTCCTTTTTCATCCTTTCCTCCTCTTTTTTTCTTTACAGTTCTGCTGACAGCATTTCACATTAATATATTTAATCTCAATGATACTGGAACAACATTATTGTTACAACATCATTATTAAATTGAGCACACAAACAATTTTTTTGCTTGCTTGAGTTGCAGGATCAAGCTAAAATCAAAAGTTCCCATTAGGATGCTATAGAAAATCTACTAGAAAATATAATCAAATGTAAATATTTACATTAGCACTGGCTGTTATAACACACAAATCATCTATCACTCTACAGCAGATGAAGAATTCGTTTAATGACTGCAAACCCAAAATTAGTTCTTGAAGGAGTCATCCTTTCAGTCTTTTTCCTTCCTCTTTCCCGCTCTTTTTTTCACAGTTATTGTTGGTAATGCCGCCCTCCTCTCTCTGCTTGTCAAACATTGTTAGTTCACTATCTCACCCCCCAGAGAGAGAGAGTGAGCAGGGGGCAAGAAGGGATGAAATGACCCAGAGAAAGAGAGAGGTGGAGAGAGAGAATGGTTAGGTATGACTGGCTGCATGTGATGCACAAGCTCACTTTGTTTCAAACAGGATTATGATGGCCAAAAAATATTTTCTACGTAAGCTGTTCACTTGCTGTTCTGTTCAATATATTCAACTTATCTATAATGGCCAAAAATGCTGTGTATAGGAAGGACGCTTATACATTCAAACATGCATTTGATGCCCCAGAACACTGCATAGACAGACAGCTTAATAAGTTTGTTTTGAACATTCGATAATGCATTCAATGCTCAAAAATGTTTCCATTAAAATGTTTGCAGGCCCAGATTTTAAGGCCCAACAATTCAGTCTAAATTTAAACAAACTGAATAACCTAAAGTGGGCTCACTATTCTCATTACTGTAGGTTCAATTTAAACATTCAAACCTATGCTGCCCAAAAGTGCTGTCTACATTTAAGCATATGATGTCTGAAAGCACAATAATTTCCATTAAAATGTTTTGAATGTCCAGAATTGATAAGGCCCAAAAATAGGCAGCACAATTAAATTAAACATTCAGGCATGCATATGATGCACAAAATGCTGCCTAAATAAAAATGAGCTTAGTTGTTAGTTAGTTGTTTTTTGGTTTGTTTGATTGACTGATTATACATACAATGCCCACAAATGGGGTAGACGGTTCACTAAGAGTCTAGAATTTATAATTACCAAAACTGCTGTCCGCAGTGCATTTAAACAGAACAAAGGTGTTGTCTAGGTCAGCAGCTCACTAAATGAACATCAAACATTCAGACACGCCCAGTGATGATGCTCAAAACTGCAGTCTACGCCTTTGATTTCCAAAAAGGCTGTCAAGGCAACTCAATAGCTTTTGAGACAAAGTCAATGAAAAAGAGCATTTAGTGCTTTGGCAGGTATTGAGTGAATTGCAGCCAATAAAGCACTTTGAGAAATAAGAGGTCGATTACAAGGAGGAGGAGATATGAGCTCTTTATCAAGCAAACAGACACACGGTGACCTCAGCCACCACAATGCCACCATAAACATACCCGCACCACTAACAAACACAGCAGTACAGACTCAACTTCCAGCACTTTCTCGCTCACTATCGCACCATCTCTCTCTCGCTCATACGCACTCCGACAGACGCCAGGAGCCTAGAAGAGACTTGTGATGGATAGAAGCAAAGAGAGGAGAGAACAGGGTCCTGAGGGAGAAAGAGAGATATAGAGACAGATAGAGGGAGTGACAGTGAGAGGTGAAAGAAAAAAATGAGGGGGGAGATAAACCATAAATTAAATCATTTTAGAACAAAGGAAGAAGGTTGCTATGCAACCAGACTGGGGAGGTTACCAGGGGCAACTGCTATGACCTGAAGCTTGACCCTCGAGACGAAGCGACCTGAACCCGCATTCACAACACAACCTGCTATCCGTTCAGTTGCTTTGTTTTCTTTCATTTTCAGGAAAAGACAGAACAGAGAAAGATTAAGCAACACATCAAAATTAAGAAAGCCTCAGTGGGAGTTTGCTATGTATGGAGGCCAATTTTATATATGCTGTGTGAGTGTGAATGTTGTGTTTACTTAGCTACAGTATACATCAGGGACAAAATTACCCACCAAAGTTAATGCTATATCTGACAGAACCTCCTGCTGGGGATGTCCTCAAAGGTAAGAATGAATAATAAATAATGTTGGTTTTAGTCTAAAATGCAGAATTGCTTCTTAAAGGGGAGGCAGGCTTCAAAATGAACAATCACAGAGGATTAAATGTGAGCAAAATCTGGCCTTTGCAAAAAGAAAAAAAAAGAAAATAATTAAAAATCTCTCATTGATGAAAGTGATGGATAAGTGAAATCAATCAAAAACCGATTATTTACTTGATAAGATATATATACTTAATATATAATTGTATTTTATTGTAATTAATATTGTCTCATATTGCATTCATTTATATGAAACATATGTATATAATTATAGAAATACTAATCATTTTATATGTATGCACTATTGTCAAAGTGACTCAACAAAACATAGCGCCAGACTAGATGCCATGCTTGAATTATCTGATGTTTTGGTTTGTGCCCATTAAGTTACAAAAACACAATCTAATCAAATTAGATGAAGTCCCTTTTATTTTTAAAGCATTTTAGTCACTAGCTTATTAAAAAAACAGACATTAATGCATTATGTAATAAATAAAACCTTTTGTAATTTAATTTCCAGCAAAAACAACTAGATGGTGATATATACCATTACTGTGATGTAGCATTAGTCATACTGTGATATTAGATTGCATGCCACCCACACCCATCAGCATTAAATAAAACAACCGAAGTCTATAGTATGTCTTCATTTAGCTTGGTAATTGTGTTTGTGTGTGCATGTGTGTGTGTGTGTGCATGTTCCAAAGTTTGCTGGTGATAGCAAAGTTGTACGATGAGAAGAAACATCAATATACTCTCTCTCTCTCTTCAATTAGAATCAGAGTTATTTTGTTCTCAGAGAACTGAAGTATGATGAGAATTATTTCGGACGGCAGCACAAAGGCTCCCTCAGCTCTCAACCGAACACACAACAGACCAAAGCAGCGTTCACTGTAAGCAGTCCCTCTCTCATAATTACCACAAACACACAGACACAGACACACACACTTCATGTACGACTGCACGTACATGTCAAAGTGGACAAAGACTCAAATGTAAGGTTCACAACAACACACACACAGACTCATGCCACATACCAGCACACTTGCACAAACAGACACTGCATTATTGGACAGTAGGGTTCCACGTATTCATTCATAAATGATAGCATTTACATACGCACACAAATCACACACATACAGGACATAAACCTACACTCAGGCTAGTATGAAATATTCAGTGCGCTGCACAGTGCAGACCACACTTCCCTGCGATAAGACTTTAAATGGAGGGATTCACTGCTCTCCTCAGCAACGCCTCTCTCTCTCTCATCCCTCCTTTTTAAACAGTTCTCTTCTGTTTCTCCCCTTCAGTTCTTCGCTTTAGTCTTTTATGCTCTGTGCATGCAACTTGGCCTCTCTTGCTTTCTCTTTCCCTCAGTTCTGTCACTATACATCCTTTAGTCTCCATGATCTCCCTCCCATTTCTCTCCTTCGTTCTTTCTCTCTCTCGTTCTCCAGAGTCTGACAGCAGGAGACTATTACACTCACAGACGGAATCTCTCTCCTCCAATTTCTCTCTGTCTGTCTGCCGTCTTCCCTCTCTCTCTCACTCGTTCTCCCTCTTGTGCATTCGCTGTCCTATTCCCTCCCACTCATTCTGCTCCATCCCTACTTCTTTTTTCGCGCTGTCTTTTCCTGAGTGGATGTAATTGGTATCTATAGGACACTCCCTGAGAGCGTAAGAGAGAGAGAACTGACATACACTGCAGAATGAAAAACAGACAGCACAATACACCAGAGCAAACACACCATGCTACACCGGAGCAATCAGGACCAAAACAACAGATCAGAGCCATCAACAACACAACGGTGCAAACAAACAAACATAGGCACAAATGACATCACGCCAGAGCAAACAAGTACAAAACAATACATGCAAGCAAACAAACATGATACTCAAAAAACATCAACGACAACAAGCTTTGAGAAGTTCATTTTATACAATAGTAATATATTTCTGTCATAATTTCTTCAAGTTAAACCAAACGTTTTTTTTGGCGGTTTGAGTTTTAATGGGTATTTGTTGTTTGTAGTTTATCTCAAATGAAACAGTGAAAAGCTTGTGATGTGACCTTCAGATCAGCTCTAAAGATTAAGTTTATGTGTTCGTGTCCTCATACATTTAGACGGCAGATGTTGAAAACACGGTGTGCATCACATGTGTTTGTGTAATAGACTCAACCATGGCACTCTTTCACATATATTTGCAGAAAACACAGACTTATGAGAGGCATGCACAACTGGTTGTTGTTGCATTTATTTCTGCTGTATGATGGGCTGTTAGATTAAAATGTCCGGAGCTTATCATCGTTGTTGACATACATTTTATCGCTATCTGGATATGATAGCATTTACCACCCAGCCATGTCACAGCTCAGTTGTATACTCATTTATGTTTCATTTCAGTATCAGATCATTTCCAATAAAACTAAATAGGAGAAATAATAATGCAAAACAATTGAATGTGATAGCATTGCTCTTATAATTTCATTTGGAAAATATTCAATGAGACAAGGCTAAGTTCACATAAAATTCTTGCTGGTGCTGATACCTTGGAAAAACTGAGCCCATATTATATATATTTTCTGATCTTTTGAAGAGACACATGGGAGAAAAAAAGCCTATCTCTCACCATCATGTCATTCCAAAGATTAATCACTTTCACAAAAAAAAAAAAAAAAAAAAAAAAACACAAAAGAAACTGAAACACAAAAGGAGATATTTTAAAGAATGTCGAATCCCACTGGACCCTACTGACTTTCACTATCCTGTGTTTCAAAGAAAAATGAAAATCACACAGGTTTGGAATGACATGAGAATGTATACTGGATGACAGAATTGTCTCTTTAAGACCCTGTTTGATCTCCAATTATTCACTTTCATGTCTTGGAGAAACAACTGATATATTGAAAAGATCTGATGGAGGCAAATAAACATGATGACACAAAAGCATACAAGCATAAAACAGCATAAAACACAACATAAGGCAGCACAGCAGTTCAAACCTGCAGCTTAAACCACAGGATGTGAGCAACGTCTTAGCACAGTACGAGAGCAATGTGCAACACAACAAAAAGAGAATAAAGAAACAACTTTTTAAGGGCTTGAAAACTTTCCATACAGAATGATACTTGAGAAACAAGATAAAACACCAGGAGAAACCTTTTTGAATTATTCTGCCCAAGTGGCCAAAAGAAATCGATTCATGCAAACCTGACGTTATTCAATGTCCAAAACAGAACACAGCTATCAAGTGTGGAATACCACATAAACAGACCTGAACAATCCTACTGTGGAGCACCACAAATTAGACCTGAGAAAAGTGCTGTGGAACAAAGTGAACTATCTGCTGCAGAGTCAGGCCACGCCAATCTACTGAAGAGCACCACAAATTGGTCCTAAAGAATGTTGGACAGCGAGATATATGAAAGAGATAGAGAGAGAACAGTTTAATGGTTTAGTGTCAAGAGCTCTGAATTACATGCTGTTTGTATTCCTTCTATAGAGAATATAATAATTAGTTTTTTTCTCGATACCAACATTTCAGTATAGTCAGTCAGTACCAAAACCAGTTAAATTACACAATTCTCATTTACCAATTTCAATGTACTATTTTATGTTCATATTTTTTTTTAACTATTTGCAAATAAAAATATAAAATGTTTAATTAATTATTAACGCCCACAATAACAATTATGATACATTGAAACATTACACTGTAAAGATGTAAAACAACAGAAAATCATTATCTATTAATTTTACAGACATGTCCGTTAACCCTATACACAATGCTGTGAAGCAAAAAATACTAAATGCCTGTTAAAAAAATAATAAAACATGGAGTTGTCGCTCTGTAAACTTTGCAGTGTGTACTTAGCATGAAAAATGCTTTTTTATTAAAATTATCTGTAAAAAAAAAAAAATCTTTACATTGCACAATGAAACTTCTAACTACATTGTGTTTACAAAATGAGTTCATTTTGCTCATGAGCTTATAAAAAACAAACTCTGGTGTATTAAGCAGATTCTGACTAACCTAAATGATTCTGGATGGCCAAGCTTTGCAATGCTCAACATACATGTTTGTCTTAACACTGCAAAAACACATTGTTAACAGAAATCTTTTACACCCTTCACAAGGCACTAGCACAAATGTGCACTGAAGCGTTTGAAAGCAGCCGTCTATTAGTGGCTACCGAATTGTTCTGGTACTCAGTGTTATCAATACTTCCAATACAACAGAATATTGTTACGTTGGACAAGAGTAGAATGTACAGTATACTTTCATAGTATGACACTGTGTACTGACACCAAATGATACAGTAATAAAGTCCAGTTACATATAAAAACTGAAAGGAGTAAACATAACACTCAATATGGCAGTTGTACTGCTGCTTTACAGTTTCAATCATGTTTACTTATTTTGTTCTTAATTTACACAAAACTCAATTAAAATGTAAAACAGCTGTTTTTAATTTCAAGATACTGCCACTCACAGAATAAAATATATGCATAAAGAGGTTGTATAACAAAGGCAGCAAGGTCATGTTGCTTGCAACAGTAGAAACAATATTACAAAGTTTAAAATGATTATTGTTGCATAATGTGCATTGTTGCACATAGTCTTCTAAAAATATAATAGGCAATATTCAGTGTACCCTGCAGAGGTATAGAGGCATCTATGATATTCTTAGTATGTGTGCTCAGCCATCATGAATATGCACGTATGCATTTCTAAGGGCATGCATTACAAGTTCTGGATATGAAATCATCTTTACTGCTGGTGTTCAAAAAACCTCAAGAAAATCATGCGGACTGAACTAAAGTGTGGGTGGAGGTCTCTTCAAAACATCTTCCTTAGAGAGTATTGAGTCCAAAAGTATTAAATTAAACCCTGAAACTATAAAACTTTCCATCTAAATTACACATTGACCATGAAACGGACATACTGAGCTTTTCCATTTCAAGAATCACCATTAAAAATATTATTATTATCAGGTTTAACATAACTAAGGAAATGAACACTTCAATAATGACTAGGTTTACACTAATCCAGCAATTCTGTTTAATATCATTGTTATAATTAATCCCCTGATCGGGTTTAATATAATAAAAATATGAATCCCATGATGATAAGCAGAATATTAAAAATTAATCCCCTGATCTGGTTTAGAGTAATGAGAGGTACACTTGACTGAGCAAAATGAAAAGCAGAGGAGACAAAATGTGTGTGTCATAGTTACTGAAATGGAAACATGCAGAGCCCTGAAGAGGAGAGTCAGGAATCACATTTACACTGACTTGAGTCAGAATGAAGACAGGTCATGTTCAGCTATAAATTCAATACTTTCATGATCAGTTTAAACCAAAACCATCCAGATAAAGACAACTTAAAATATAAAGACACAAATCAGGTAAAAAAAGATGCAGATATTATTTGAATAGCTATGGTTGAAAAACGTTTCGCTTCTCTTCTTTAGATAGGAAGGAACAGTCAGACATACGGTGGCCGAGAAAGCTCAATGCACTGCAATTTAAGAAAACACATGCAAATTGAAAAACACCAGCAAAAAAAAAACATCTTCATCAATTTGACAACACAAGTGTTGCAAATCATCACAACACATGCATACAACGAAACGCGCTGCAAATCATCACAACACATGCATACAACAAAACGCATAACGAAACGCGCTGCAAATCATCACAACACATGCATACAACAAAACGCGCTGCACAACACATGCATACAACAAAACGCGCTGCAAATCATCACAACACATGCATACAACGAAACGCGCTGCAAATCAGTAATTACATGATTAAATATAAAACATTACTTTAGATGGCTAACTTTAATATCCTCAGCGAAATATAATTTCAAGGTTAATGAAAATAAATTTGTAATGCTTCATTAATTGTTTCTTAATGTGCATGTGTTGTGATGATTTGCAGCGTGTTTCGTTGTATGCAAGTGTTGTGAGGATTTACAGCACGTTTCGTTATATGCATGTGTTGTGATGATTTGCAGCGCGCTTTGTTATATGCATGTGTTGTGATGATTTGCAACAGTTGTGTTGTCAAACTAATGAAGATGTTTTCTTCATTTGCTGGTGTTTTTTTTTCAGTTTGCATGTGTTTTCTTAAGTAGCAGCGTGTTGAGCTTTCTCGGCCACCATATAGACATCTCTATGTGCATTTGACTAATTTTTCCATCCAACAGGGCTGCTGACTCTTATTCAATACTGCTTGACTGCAGGCAGCGTTCAAGGTGAAGTTTGAAATTAATCCAAGGAAAAGAGTTTACATTTAATCCCTGGTAAAGAGCTTAGTTGTTCAGTTATCTTGATGAAGCTATGTCCCTCCTTATGAGAGAGTAGTATTTCCTAATGAGAGAGTAGAGTAGTATTCTGCTTTCTGAGTAATGTATAGTGCATACAATTGTTATTTTTTTTAAATAGTATATGAATCATGCAGCAAAAAACATGGATGTCACATGACGTTATTACATGAACATCTCCCCAATATCATTAAAAGAACAAAGCTATATTGCATAAAACATCCTAATGTTTTGCATTAAAAAGAAAATAAAAGATGTTTAAAATGCAGCTGGTTTATTCATAAATAAAGGTCAAATCAAGTAAATTACTGGAATACAGCTTAATGGGAAACAGCAATGCTCTACAGTGTAACCATTTAGTTGCACGAGCAACTGAAAATTACTGTGTGCAACATGATAAAATGTTAGGCGTACCGGTGTGACTGACCCAATCAAAGTTAATAAATAGCTGCATACAGGTTTCAAAATTAACATTTTGCAAGCTCTGAATGCAAGTAAAAAATGGGAAGGCTGCAATTTAATCATCTTTATTTAAAGTCTAATATGCATGTTATATTGTAGCACATAAAGGGATAGTTCACCCAAAAAGGAAAATTCTGTCATTAATTACTCACCCTCATGTCGTTCCAAACCTGTAAGACCTTCGTTCATCTCTGGAACACAAATTAAAGTGCCCCTTTTCGAATATTACCTTTCATGCAGTGTGTTATGTAGCTGTATGTGAACATAAACTATCTGCAAAGTTGTGAAGCCAACAGTGCATGATAAACAAAGTTATTGTCTAACAAAAACAAAAAAAAGTTGGCTCGCAATCGCCTAAACAAGTCATCAGGAATTTGAATCTTGTGCTTGTGAATCAGTCTCTTGTCAATCAGCCAGTTCAACTGTTTCATCATCAGACTCCAGCTCAAATTGGTGAGATAAAATCGATACTATCTTTTCTATGTACTGACAAGTCTCCAGGGCTGTCATTCCATCATGGCAATGGGCATTTTGTTTCCGACATGCGCTGTATGCGGTAGACCAATCCAGACCCCATCTCCATGGCTCTGGAACAATCACAAAAGATTGAGCCATCTGACCAATCACAGCAGTGAGGGCTCACGGAAAGGAGGGGTTTAGAGAAACTGATTCTTTAAACTGCTTTGCTTGAGTCGTTTACAAATCATTTAGAAATGAGCTCAAATTAAATCTATTTTTTAATAGTGGTTTTTTTTTTAACCTTGCATGCATGTAAACCTGTTTTAAGAGACTCACAAAACAATATTAACAACCTTAAAAACTGCATAATAGGGGCACTTTAAGATATTACTGATGAAATCTGAGAGCTTTCTGACCCTCCATAGACAGTAATGGAATTAGTACATTCAAGACCCAGAAAGGTTGTAAGGACATCGTTAAAACAGTCTATGTGACATCAGTGGTTCAATCATAATTTTATGAAGCTACGAGAATACTTTTTGAGTGAAAAAAATTATGACTTTATTCAGCAATTTTTCTCGTGGTACTCTCGTGAATGCACGGCAGAAACTGACACGGAAGAGAATAAAAGTTCTTTAAATTATAAAAAAGTTACAAATATGAATGGTATTATAGTGTTAAACCTAAAATTAAAACCATGAAAACACCTTAAGATAACTTGTAGAATGAAAAAAAGAGCATCTTAAGTACACAGAATAACATAAGTGGACTTTGCACGATTACGTAATTGTGTCATCCATATTTGTAATCGTGATTAGAAATTATATGAATTGTGCAGCCCTACACAGCAATATGTTTTTATAGTGCCTGTCGGAAACATGTGTCATGCATGTGAAGTACTTCATGTCAAGTAACTTACTGACAGAGTGAACTTCATTCAGAGCTAGCTAATTAATTCTAATGAGTATATAAATAGATCTCTCACCTGCTTAGGCGAGAGAGAGAGAGAGAGAGAGAGCTAAAGAGGTTGTGTGTGTGTGCACTTCCAGTAATCGTTGGTATGGAGCCCAAACATTAAAGGAATGTAATGTGAACCATCCAAGCGTATGTCATGTGATTTGTTTAAAGCTGTGCTAAAGAGAAGAGTGTGAATGTGTGTGTGTGTGTGTGTGTGTGATTATGCTGTATGATACGATATGACAAAGCGTGAAAACCCTTCATCGCTCATCTCTATCCCCTCCTTCTCTCTTCTTTCCACTTTCTTGGTTCCCATTCATCTTTCTCTCTTCTATCTCTTGTTCGCTCTACTGCCACCTCTGCTTGCCTTATTTCCTCTCTCTTTCTCTCCAGCCTGTTTATTCTGTCTGTCTGTGGTCCCTTTTTATGTATCATTCATTCACTCCTCAGATTAGAAACGCTTATTACCGCTCTTTTGTCTCAGCCCACAGAGACGCGGCTGAATCAGACACACGCGCACGCATATACATGAACACAGGTTCATTGACAGGTTTGTACTCATGTTATTTTCTAGCTCATATCATGCAACAAATGAAGATTTAATCACAAGGCAGAAAAAGCCACGGTTGGCACTTACAACTCTGCGGTGAATTAAACCACACAGTGCACTTCTCAGCGCTGACAAACCTGGTGAATAAAACAACGCTGTAGAGCAGCTGAGACGAGCAACACAGCGGAGCTTTCAGAGTGAAACTGCTGAATAAAACAACACGGCTCTTTCATCCCCAGCCAAAATGATGGGTGACTCCACAATGTGCTGCTTTCATCACAAGCAAATTGCGTGTGAACATCTGAGGAGCGCACATACACACATTTATCTCAAACACGTATGCACACACACAGCTGACACTTTTACCCCGCAGACAGACTACTCTCTTTTTTATACACACTTTCTCTCAAACACACACTTAAAAGAACTCATGTTCGATAATTGGATCTGAACAATCTAAAAGCAGAAGTGAGACGGAGAATGAACCAAACGGGCTAAAGGTTAACAACATTCATCATTATAAAAACATACACACCTGTGGCACTCTCTGGCCGATAACTGCTGTTAAACAGACTCGTGCTGATCCCGTCTGATCTCATCTCTCCCCACTTATAGACAGTTTAATCAAAAACACAGTGCTGTGCAGGAGCTCTGCTGTCCTGTTAGATCACAGGAAGGGCGGCGGAAAGTGACTGGCTACAGATAGAAGATCAGTGGAATCAGACGCGAGTGCTTCGGGATGTGGTTAATTTGATGTTGGAATTGTCTGAGAGAGTTTCTGAGAGCAGCTGCTTGGTTATGTTAGAACTGAAATCTAACTGATTTTCTTTTCTTTTCTTTTCTTTTTTTTGCAGAATGTAATAGAAAACGGGTACAAAACCAACCATCTAAATTCTTCAAACTATCAATGTTATTAACAATACTTTTATTTCATTCTAACCACTTCCACTTTGGAAAGGAGGCCACCAAAAGTTGGAATGCAAAAAAAGCTACTTCTGCTTAGAACGAAGCAAAATTAAACATTTGGCTCAGTCTATGTTTGGTGCAATCAGTCTCAGTGGCCAAATACAAATATGCATACTTTTGCAGAAGATGCAAAAAGCTATATATTAATTAAGTAGGGCATGTTTATAGCTATCTATCTATCTATCTATCTATCTATCTATCTATCTATCTATCTATCTATCTATCTATCTATCATGTGTATGTATGTATGTATGTAGATTAGGGGTGTGAAAAAATATCAATACATGTGAGTATCGCAATATTTTGTTTGGCAATACTGTATTGATTCTCAAAACAGAATATAGATGAAAAAAACATACACGTTTCATGGCAGTTGTTTAGTTTTGAATTCATATCCCGACCGCTAGATAGCAATCTTCGTCTCTGAACTTGCAATGACAGGTAATACTGGCATTAAAGGGTTAGTTCACCCAAGAATTAAAATTTGTCCATCTTCTACTCACCCTCAAAGCATCCCAGGCGTATGTGACTTCCTTCTTTCAGAATAATCCAATCAGAGTAATATAAAAAATTGTCCTTGTTCTTCCAAGCCTTTCAGTGGGGCTAAGCGGGTGTTTCATCAACAGTTCAGAAGATGGGAAAAAAGTAATAAAACGTCCCTCACATGGCTCCAGGGGCTGAATAAAAGCCTCCTGTAGTGAATCCATGCATTTTTGTAAGATAAATATCCAGATTTCAAACATAATAAACACTTTTTTCCTCAATTCTGCTGACTGTTGGGAACTGGAAGACGTGCAGGTGGATGATGTAGTACGTCAGCGCTGCGTGGTTAGTGACGAGCACAGAGAAAGAACAAAACAAAACACCATTCACGAATTAGAAGAACAAAACGAGAACTTGTAAAGAAAAATGTTGGAGGATTTCGATATATGCCAAGAGGAGACTGGTTTTCCTTTGCTTCTACATTTCCCAGAGGCACGGGCACAACCTGAATTTGTTCCATGTCCCACAGTCAGCAGATGTGAGAAAAAAAGTTTTTATTATTTTTAAAATCTGGATATTTATCTTACAAAAATGTATGGACTCACTTTATTCACCCCCCGGAGCAAGGGGCTTTTTATTACAGATGTGTATCCTAACTATGGCTCTGTGCAGTTAATGCCGCTCAGTCTGAAAGCAGGTGACGATGATTTACTACTAATCACCGAACCGGTGTTCTGTATATTTGTCCTACCCTGTCAGATTTTGCTTCCTCCCATTAAAACAGTGGGTAGTACAATTTGTCAACGAAAAATGCTACTGTAAAGTTATGGTTTATTAACGCCTACACCTACCACAACCCTAAACCTAGACTTACAGTAATGCAAATACCGTAATGATGTGTTATATATGCAGTTGTAGCTAGAAAGGATACAGTTACAGGAAACCAACAATAAATATTTTTTCTACTTATTAGATTGTGTTTTATTAAATTCTACACCTACTCCAACACCTACAGTAATGAAAATACATTAAATATCGTTGTTCAGCATGAGAAAAGGATGCAATATTGATGTGCGCAGTAAACCCTGTTAGGAAAATCTCATGGGTAGGATAAAATGTCAAGACACCAGCTCTACAGGTGAGTTGCGAATGACAATTGAATTCAATTAATTGCACAGCCCTATACAGATCCCAGTGTGTTCTAGTTAAATTTTTTTATTTATTTGTTTTTTCTAAAGTTTGCAGATGGTGGTGTGTTCTTAATAACAGCTTTCCTGAAAAAATCCTATTCCTAAAAAAGAAATATCCCAATATATTGACTTGCTTACAGTATTGCAATGTATCGCAATATATCAAATCACAACCCCTGTATCATGATACGTTTCATATCGCCAGATTCTTGCTGATACACAGTCATAGACAGATGTTTTTTTTTTTTTGTTGATATTGATATTCTGTTTTTGAGAATCAATACAGTATTGCCAAACAAAATATTGCGATACTCACATGTATTGATATTTTTTCACACCCCTAATCTACATACATACATACATACACATGATAGATAGATAGATAGATAGATAGATAGATAGATAGATAGATAGATAGATAGATAGATAGATAGAAAATATCTCTGTTTACTGAGGCTGACTGTTGGCAGTATTTTATTGTTTAGGTATTTTTTTCTGTGTCCTTGGTCTTAGGTGAAAAGTTTCATTGATTTAGACTTGGAATAGATTGAGAGTGGCTGACGCAATCAGTTAAAGACTGAGAAAAGCCGATACTATCAGAGAGACAGACAGACAGAATCTTCTAAAGTGATCTCACACCGGCTGCTAATTCTGAGTTCTTCCACAAGAACTCAGAAGACTGAAAGTACACCTCGAGCAAGAGGTGAAACTGCTTGTGACAGTTTAATCAAGATGATGTCCAGAGCACTGTATAATACCTTGCAACTTATTTATACAACATTATCAAACATTAAAAATTTTATGATTTAATCCAATATAAATATAATACGTAAAAATATTAAAATTTCTAACCACATCATCAATGCATCTTGGACTGATTAATTAATATATGAAAATATATTTTCAGCTTAAAAAAAAATCTTAATGGCTTTGAAACCTTCGAAATTGTAGTGTTGTTTTATTTCTAAACTGTAGTTTTAAGCAAACTTAAAATTATTTTTAATAGAAATAATAATAATATATTATTTAATGCTGCACAAAAAAAACCTGTCAATTATTCCCTTGAAATTGTGATTGTGATTATTAATTATGATATCACAATTTACATTGAATGATGTTAATACCATTGTTTGATGCAACTGCATGTACTATTTTTATATGAAAATAAAGAAGCTGAAAACACTCGAATTAAAAAAAACTTTAGTGCTTTTCTATAGTATTAAGCCTCAAATGTCAACTATACATTTGATTGGTAAAAATATGAATGGTATTATAGTGTTATAATAAAACTAAAATTAAAACAATGGAAAAACCCTTAAGATAACATGCATGAAAAAAAGCATCTAAATCACACAGAATAACATAAGTGGACTTTTAATTTCAATTGGATGATTAATTTCCGCTTTGAACGAATACGTAATTGTGGCATCCATAATTGTAATCGTGATTAAAACTGTGATTTATTGTGCAGCCCTATTTCATGCAAGGGATGGGTGATTTATGCAATATTAGAGATGTTTTCAATATAAAAATCACTGGATAGTGTGAATATTAATTATTGTTGAAAATTAAGATTAAAGTGTCAAAGAAGGCACCAATGGGCAATTTCACTCCTCCTGCAAAGTACCCAATAAGTGCTTCCAGCAACCACTTCCCCATCTGAAAAATGTTTCAATGCCAGTGTGAACATACTGACATACCATAGAGCGTCTCTTAAACCAGAAACTGATGATAGACTTTTGTTCTTAGATACTGTAAAAACTTGTGAAACACTTGCATACTTTACAGCATAAAATGTAGTATGTCAATTGCATTGCTCTAAAGAAGCAGTCAGAATGCACTTTCTTTTTTCATAGTGTTACATTTTTTTGCACTTAACATTTTATGTGCTAAGAAACAATAGGCATACCTGTTCTATCCAAATAGAAGGAAATAACCTTTTCAATTATCCTAAAGCAAAAGCAAAAATGTTGAGATATAGATATTTTGAATTGGTATATTGAATTTTAGGGACATCCCAGCCCCATATTCATACTGTTATTACCTGCAGAAGTTTAGAATTTGTAACGCAGTTAAATAAACCAAAATATCAGCACTGCACTCAACAAGTACTGGGTAAAACAAAACCAGTATTGTTTTTAAAATGTTGTAGGAACACATTTCAAAAGCAAAGGTTAATCTACTAAATACATGCTCAGAAATCATCCAAGGAACTTCTAATATCTTCTCTAAATAGGAGATAATTGGAGAGAAACAGAAGCATGGCTTGGTAATGGAGAAGAGGGTACGACCTCCACTGTGCACAGGTATAGCTTTCCCCACAAACAGTGAAGAAACACAGCTTTTTTTTAAATCCACTTTAAAAAGGAGGAGGACATAAAGTGCTCATTAAAGCGATGAAAAGTACTGCACTGTTAAAACAGAAGCAGCAGAGAATAGGCTGATTGTTTTCGAGCATACAGCAAACATACAGTAGATCCCCTTTGCTAATGATAACTTCACTAATCATAGTCATCGCGGCAGAACAGCGAGCCATGGGATCATAAGAGGCATAAACACATTTACCAGCTCATCTGTGGTTTGTCGACAGATCGTATTATCAATGATTGTGGATCATTTCCCAGAGGAGAATGACCTCTGCTTGAGAGCTTGTGATGTATCTAACTGTCAGAGAACCCGGTAAGCATTTCCTGAAACCATGATTCATAAGATAAGACCTTCTGTGGATCTGACAGGGTTCCCTGCTTCTTCTTAACACTACGGTCTCTTCCTTTCTCCCCCTCGCTCTTGGTTGCTTCCCAGGCCTTCTGCTCTACAGAGTTACGTTTCAGCAGAAAAATGCTGGCAACAAAAACAGAGAGAGAGAGGAAATGTACAACAAATAGCCAAAGGGTGTGTGAGAGAGCGCGAGAAAGAATCAGCAGCATTAGAAAAGGTGCCAGCAACAAATCTGTCCTCTGAGTTAAGTGAGCCACTGGCACTTACAGACAGCTCTCCCGCCTCTAAATCTCATCCACATTAATGATTGGCCAGCATTACCGCCCATTGCTTAATCGCTCATCATTATTGGCCACATCTGGAGGAGCCAAGCCGCTCAATCAAGCCACGGCCGCATGTTACACTGAGGTAAGGAAGCAAACACGCCAGCACTTTCAAACGGATCGCCTTTCCCAGGGAGCTTTGCAGTGGTAAACACAGCCCCAGGGCACTCCTGAAAGCAGGAAGTGTGATCCAACTGCCAACCGGCTAATTGGAAATGCTTTCCTTCGTTCGAGTGGACACAGCCCTCATTCCTGTGGACCCAAGCTTGGTTCAGCAGAAACTTTGAAGCCCACTACATGGTCCCTTTAGCTTGCTGCCATGGCGCAGGCAGGAAAGAATCAAGTCCATGTTTTTATTCATGAAAAATATATCACTGGCGATGTTGGCTGGATAAAAATACCCGCGTAAGTGGGCCAAACTGCTTTGAGTACAGCACTGTGATGTTTGTTATTCCCAACATTTAGCTTGGAATGTTATGATGTCATCAGAGCCATGGATACGCTCTACCTTGTTTTGGGCATTTGATTAGCTGTTATTGCTGATAGTGCTACTGCTACAACACTTTCTTTTAATTGTATAACTTTTACAAATAATAATGGCCAATAATGATGAGCGTTTAAGCAAGGTAACCTTCGTGTTAAGAAGAAGCAGGGAACCCTGTCAGTACCACAGAGCATCTTATCTTATGAATCATAAGAAAAACTATAAATGGAATCTGTCTGTGATTGGACAGCTCTCTGCCACTTGATTCACTTTTAGATAAGGCTTCAAGGCGTATTTTTTCAATCTAACTTATTTTTTCTAGACTTATCTAATGATTATTTTTTCCAATTAGTCGATGAATCTACTGGTTTTATTTTCCATTTATACTAGGGTTTTTTTAAATGCTTGAAGCGGATTCACTGACGAACCTTCTAAGTCATGCAAATATTTTCAGTGAAACGCATGGCGAACATAATATCAGGCAGCTCTCTTGGCCACATCCATATCACTTCGCCCAAAGATTTCAGTTATTTCAAATGTCCTTACAGCCTGAAACAGCAAAAGAAGAAAAACCCTGCTACACTGGCCAAACAAATAAATATAGTAAACAATCAGATAAAAATGACAGATAATTTCATTTGTTGCCACAAAATTAAATTTTATTATGTACGGAAAGCACAGACTCTATCTCTCTATCTCATTCACAGAGACACATACCATCTGCATACACAGTAACATAAGGGCTAATGTTGTTAGCGCTACTCTGACCATTTTATCAGTAACATCAACTTAAAAACATCATGACTTCCCGCAAGCGAGGTAACAACAGTGCTTGCACTATTAGTATAAATTTCACTATTAGCAGAAACTGCTGCAGAACACGTAAGACACTCACAGAAGTAATTTAGCTCTCTCTCTCTCTCTCTAACAACTAAGATATTAACTGCAGTCTGCTATGCACGGCTCAATCCTCCGTTACTAGGTCTAAAATTACGTTTTGGAATTAGCAACGGAGGCACTGGATGAGAAGCGGAAGAAATAATCCTACTCACAATAGCAGTTTAAGTACAAAAAATTGACAAATGTCTTGAAATATATCATTCAATTTGTTCATTAAATTACTTACTTTGCAACAAAAAAAAATGCATAGAATTAAAAATCTATCAGTACTACAAATGTCCATAAGTCCAACAAAAATAATAATCCTATGTAACGATGACAGTATCAAAAATGCCCATGTCCATGAATAGGGGTTTAGCACAAAACTCATGGTTCAGATTATATTATGAGTTTTGAGTCACAAATTTTATCATTTTTCAGATCAGTTAGAAATATATATTAGTATATAAGTAATATATATTAATATATACAGGGTTTTTTAGGCTGCTGTCACTTTAAGACTGAATTCATGGATTTGTTTACATTCACTTCACCTAAAGCCTGAGACACAGCGCACAATTTTAGCAATCCGATTACTGCATGTCACACCGTGTGACATGGATCTAATAAACTTGGCTACAAAGTGTGCAGACTGTACGATGAAGTCACCTATTTACTCTTACGCTACGACGTACGTTACTATAGAAGAATAAAACATCATCAGCATGTGCTAGTGGTAAACAAAAAGAGCATGATAAATCACACTTTATCAGTTGTAGTTTTATGTGTGCTGGAAAAAATTGAAAGCAGCGAAAGAGTAAGGGATAAGAGCTTGAGGTAAGCAGTTTTATGTTTTAGCGCCATGTTGCACTGATTTCATGTTGAATTTTTATTGGTTGGTCGATGTGGACAGTACCAGCAAACACACTGTGCGATGATCATGCTGTATCGTAGACTATATTTGGTCACAAGACTGTGACAAATGCTTTCTTTGAACCTCTCTCTTTTTATGACACAGGACCAACGATTTGTAGCCACAATCACATGATATGCACACACATTATGAACACACACCCATAGCAGTGGGCAGCCATTTATGCTGCAGCGCCCGGGGAGCAGTTGGGGGTTCGGTGCCTTGCTCAAGGGCTCCTCAGTCGTGGTATTGCCAGCCCAAGACTCGAACCAACAAGGTAAGGAACTTAGGGTTAGGAATCAAACTCTCTAACCACTAAGCCACAACTTCAACACAAAAAAAGATTGGAACGCTTCACGGATTTGCGTGTCATCCTTTCGCAGGGGCCATGCTAACCTTCTCTGTATATGTATTTTTAGCATATGTGCCGCCATGGCGTGTATCACCATGATTGTTTCACAATGCTCATCTTTCATCTGGGACAGCCAAAAATCTTGGGCTTAAGACATAACTGGGTATTTTGAGATCATTTTGTGCGCATTTGTACATTTGTGTGTCGCAAGTGCAAGGAGGTGCCAAAGTAAACTCAATTCTATGTTTTTGTGCTTTCTGACATGTGCATGAGTATAGAATCGACATGAAACACATGCGTCAGTCTATAATGGTTAAACTTTGCAACTAATCCATGTATCACATGCGTGCCAAACTGTAAGGCCTGGTCCATACAAAACATGGATCAGCTGTTGAACCCCTATCCATAACACTGGAAAGTTTAATCACAATTGATAGCATGATTAAACAGTGAGTTAATCTATCAGATATTTTAGATAACCAACAACGACTTTCAATGTTTTGTAACAAAGTGCAAGTAGAGTACGTTTAAATCAATACAACTCATTTCTCCATCATTTTATCCCTAATGTCAGATTTCTGATTATATAAACAATTAAGCTCTAAGTAAATCAGAGAAAATATCAATCCATTTGTGGCCACTGTGAATCTCTGTTGCAGTAAATCCATTACAATCATTCCCACTTGGCAACAGCAGTCAGAAAGGATATGTGATGTAATTTTATGGAATGCTTGGAATGAATCTCTGTTTTTCTCCCCACTCCCAGATTTGTGTTTTCCCAAGCAATGAATTGGTGGCTGAGGACAGGATAGTGCATTTTGCAAAACAAGTACGCCACAGGGCAATTCATGGTTTGGCATCACTCTATTGCGAAGAAATCAGCTCTCATCCTACAGCCCTGTAATAGAGATAGCATCTGTTTTAAGAGCTTTGGATCTCAGCATCGTGTCAGAGTAAACATATTGTATGCTGATGAATCTAGGGCTCGGCAGTATCAGTCTAGAGTTATTTAGAGTTTAGATGGAAGATAACAAATTAGCAATAAGGAATTATCCACAGACTGTGCATGCACACAATGTACAAAGAACATTCACCCCTTAGCAGAACACACGCTTACAACTTTTACACTGAACATCAAATCAAGAGCATCAAATGCAAACTTTTCTTTAGAAAATATAGCCTTATGGCTAAAACTGTAAAAAAAAAAATAGGTTGCCTTTCAATTCATGTCATGAAATATGAACTGAACTGACCACACCCAACAGGAATGTGATTTGAAATTAAGACTGAACTCGAAAATCACAGAAAGATGATTTTATTGAGTTACTGAGGTACTGCATTCTGGACAATGATTCATTATTTTACCTTAGTGTACAGAAGTTAATTTATTAAATATAATGAACTACATCTGGTATTTCAAACATATCTGTCAACCCATCCATTTAGATGACAAATATTGCTTAAAAATGACAAATATATAAAAGTTCAATTTATTTTAATACTACTTCCTTACATTGAAATTTATATTACAATTCTGAATCCTGTTTGCTCCGTCAATTCAAATTTAGGATATGAACTGGAATTTAAAAGGCATTCTAAATACAATTTCACAGACCTGGATGTTCAGTGCTAAAATTGCATTGTTTTAAGATTCAAATTAAGGCAATATTCTGTGAGTTTGTTGCATCATCTCATGAATATGCATTGCTGAAAATTCCTGAAAAATGCTCATGTCCTGATTAATGACAGGAGATCTGTATCTTGCCTAGCTTTTAACAGAGGAAACATGAGAAGATGGAGCCAAATGCGCATTTAATGCAATCAGATAGCCACTCTTACATCTCTAGATACAACCATTTTGAACTCACAGAAGTCCCAACACTTAACCTTAATCTAATAGGTCAAGCTTCTCTTGCTTGTACACAAGCTCTGCACAAACCCCTTAACACGAGATGGCTTTCTAAAGTGCAAAAAAGGTTCACATAGGCAGAAAAAAGAGAGAAAACACACCCTCAGTGCCCACTTCAGTTTTTTGGAGTAGACTCTCAATTGTATCACTTTCTAACTCACAGATAAGCTCTAGTACTAGTGAGAACGTTTCAAGCTTTGGGAAACTACATTTCCCAGGAGTTGGTGAAGGGTTCTAGAGATTATAGACAGGAAATAATGTCCTCTCTGTGACTTTGCCTGTCTCACTCGGGGGTTCCGGCATGTAAACGACGCCAAGACAAGGGTGACTTTCATTTCCCCCTCTCTCCTTCTGTTTGTAGGTGTACTTCACATCCAGAACCACACACAATCTCAAACACACCTACTGATCTCACGCCATGTCTATAAAAACCCAGAACAGCTATATACTCATTACACTGATCTTTATCCAAGTCCACATTGAAACAAGACAGCCACACTGGTGCTGGGCCAGGAGAGCCAATTCAAATTCATTACGTACCTCAGAGCAGAGCCACTGTCCCTAGATTCGTTTTTTTGGGGGGGTCTTCGCAAACAACAGCTTTGATTGGAAAGGACTAAAGGGAATCAGTGGTTCTGTTATGAGAATCTTTGCAAATATGGGACTAGAACAACATTATTTTATCTTACTGTCAACTAATTTGACATTAAGTCAGCCATCACATCCAAACATATGAATTTGTTTTTCTTTTCCCCATTATCTTTTCATCTTTAACACCAGTCTATTAAACGATCAGCAGGGGGATTGTGGCAAAAAATGGTAATGACCACATGATTGAAAACAAGGAACCGCTTTTTGTGCATTAGTCTATTAGAAAGTCACATACTTAAATCAAACACATTTTTGTCCTATACTGTGTATTACATCCCATGCTTTTTAAACTTACATTTATGCATTTGGCAGTACATGACAGTGCATTCAAGAAACAGATTGACCTATTGTTTCATGTATTCCCTGGGAATCAACCCATGATATTGCCATTGTGAGCACCATGCCCTACCATACTACAATAACTCAGCATTAACTACAACATTACAGGCAATACCTAATTTCGACTACCAATTGTCTTAAACAAAACTGAAATATTTTTTCAAAGATTCAGCATCACAGACCTTGCAGACTTCGAATATAGTGACTGACATTCTCACTGTAATTACCTGAGAGCTTTGTTTTCCAATGGAATTAAAAACGGGCTCCCAGGATTTGCACAATGCCAGTCAGTTTGGAGCTTGCTGTTTTTACAAAGCTCTTGCCATTTTGGAGTGCAATATGCTTCAGATGGTCAGCGAGCCGCTCATAGGTATGCATTCTGTCTATATGTTGGAAAACATAGCTTTTGCTGTCCCAAAACCTAGAAAGCTGCCAACCTAGACCATATTTTAAGGCAATACAAATGTAAAAGCTGTTCTACATCTGTGATGTCTTATTGCCTTACCTCATTTCAACCAAATTCTATAGCATGTATTCTTCTTGGAAAGTAATGTATTTTGACAAGCTCGTGAAAAATTTCTTTTCATCTGAGATGCTACCTTAAAAGGCACTAGAAACTGCTTACTGCCTCTTGGAACGGAGCTCATATCTTGAACAAAGACAAAGTACTTTAGAGAACATTTTAAATCAATATATCTTTACATTTACAAACACTGTTTATCTACAGTTTGTTTACTGTAATAGAATACTGTTTAAAGGTATGACCACTTTGGCACATCTAGCCGTATTGACAGCACACTTATAGAAGGACTGTTGCAATAGTATGACTATATTTGTCTCTACAAATGGAAACACAAGAGAACAACAAAAGCCAGAGCAAAGGCAAAATGAACATTCTAGCTCTCCTCGAAATTAAACGAGTAAATCAAGTAAGACAAAACTCTCTTCTGAGTAATTAAAAAAAAATCCCTATAAACCACTCGAAAAAATCCATAATTATGACTTTTAAAATGTACTACTGTATATCCCATGAGTGGTTCCTCCACACAGGCCTCTGGAGTTTTCTTGTGTGGTGAGAGAAGAGAAGTCATCAGGGGTTAAGATGTGCAATGTGCGCGTCTAATTTGTGGCTTGTCGCCTGACTAATCAGTTTTTTAGTGATCCATTACTCTGCATTATTTATGCTAAGTAGCCATTCTGTTCAGGATCATTTATAATGAGCATTACTCTAAAGATCTCTTAAAGGCATTCAATAACACAAACATACTCACACACACGTCAATAGATAACACACACATACTTCCACTTTAATCCTGACATGCTTTCACAAGCATGCACACATTTCAGCATCACTGTGGTTTTACACTCATTGCATAAATCTCTCAGCATAAATGTACACTAGCATCACAAATAACTATCAAAATTTGTGTCAGGTCAGTGGAGGGACACAACAACATGCTTCAACAGACCGCCAGCAACCACACAATGCCACAAACAAACAAAACGGCTCATTTTCCCTTGAAGTGCCTATTTTGATAAATCTGTGATGCACAGTTGTTAAGCCCTACGTAATGAGCCCCAGAGCTGTGCATTCCTCTTTAAAATGACCTTTTCGGAATTTATCAAGCACGTTATGGAGGATATCCAGATGCTTCCACCACATGTTGGGCTGCTTGCAGACATGTCACAGAGGATGTAGCACACATATCAGAGGCTACGGGTGATCGGTCCTACAAGTCGCATACACATCAGAGACCACATGAGCAATGTGGACTCAAACACTCACACAGACATCAGAGACCAGGGATGGAAACTCCACTAACACATACACACTTCAGAGACCATGAGCGATGAACTGGACATCTCTCACACACAATATACACACTTCAGAGACCAAAGTGAAAAGTTGCCTTCCTTACACACACACACTCACACACACATTCAAATCCATAGCCTACACCAAGGGCGGACCTACCCATTAGGTAAAGGCAGGCCACCGCCTTGGGCCCCCAAAAGCCAAGGGCCCCCTAAAATTATTTTCATATATGAGATGCGCATTACGCACTGACACACAGCTTTTACTATGTACCCCACCTATGGGGCATGTTGTCACATTTCACTTCCAATTTTTTAGGGTAAATAAAGAAAAACGTATATGCTGTAATTATGAAACAAAGCATTATACAGTACTTGTACTAGACAAGTGTGAAATTACTGTGGATAAAAAAATTATACTCTGAACCCCATGTGGATTTACACAATTTGAGAAAGTCAAAAAGTGTTACTTTGTGCCCTGCTCTCCCCTGCTACTGCATATAAACTAAAGTATGAGTTTCTTACATATGCGAAAAAGCCTGCAAACACGCACACACACACACACACACACTTACATTCACATTAAGGATGCATAAGGCCAGTGGATATGCAAAAGCACAAAAAAGCACAATAATGAATAATGCAGTGAGCAGCAAAAACAGCTGACAGAGTTTAAATGTGTGAGAGAGAAAGGACAAATCAGGATCGATACAAAGATTGAAAGAAAGAAAGAAAGAAAGAAAGAAAGAAAGAAAGAAAGAAAGAAAGAAAGAACGAAGAACGAAGGAAAAAAGAATATGAATAACATGGTTCATTACTGCTGCAACGATGACAACATCTAACTAAAGTCAACATTTCAACACAAACCTCCAGTTCACAATTCATAATGAAAAAGGAAATCTCTATCAGTCATCATTCATGAATAATCATCCATATTTTCACTGAAACATTTGGACATTTGATGAAGATCTGTTCAGAGAGTACCCTAGAGAGTAACAATACACCTACACAAGCCAGGAGACTGATTCAGTCCAACTCATTGTGATTGTATAATGTACACTTGTGCAGCAATTATACTTCTACTTCAAATTAAAAGCAGTTATGATCTCCACTCATCAGTCTGCTGAAACAGTGACAATGAAACACAAGCTGCATTCCTTCGTGAACAAATTTAGACTTTATAATGAAAAGGATTTTATAAAGATATACTGTTCTGTCCTTAACTCTATAGAGAAACAAAAGCCACACACCTACACAAACCAGAAGACTGATTCAGTCCAGTAAGGATTGTGTACTGTGCACATGTGCTTGAGGATATACAGATCTATAGCCTCTATTTCTGGTGTATCTGTACTAAAATAAAAGCAGTAATGATTTGCTGACTATGATACATTCCTCTGATCTACAATCTATGGTGGCCCATAGTGCACATCACAACAAAATCTCCACAACACAATGCATAGAGCTAATTTCATTGTGTTGTGGCTTGTTTCTGATGTGGTGTGGAGATTTTGTTGTTTTGTGCACTACTGGGCCACAGTAGCAATTCCTTCTAAGTATGTTAAAACACTTTCTAATGGAAAATTAGCTGATCCTTATAATATGTAGTCCAGCAGGATAGATAGATACTGCTATAGCTCTCAAAATAACAGAATCTTGTAGAAAATTCCTTTGCAGCTGAGATGAGGGGGGAGGGAGGTCCCTCTGTGCCCCACAAGCTTATTAACGGTTTCGTGATTCCCTTGTAAAGATGAAATCTGTCAAAACATGAGGGAGGAGCTGTGTGAGTGGAGAACGGGGGTGTTTCTTACCGTTAACTAAGTTGCTCCGAACGGAGGTCGCCAGAAGCATCATCAAGGCCGCGAGCGCCCTGAGAGCGGTCTGCTGGAATGCAGAGAATGTCATACTCTGACGCGCGCGCATCCCGCTCATCCGTCCAGTGCGTTAAAGCCAACAGTCGTCCTCTCGAGGCAAGGAGAAGTGGAGAAGCTCGGCGAGGCGCTTACTGGAAGAAAGGACACACACATACACACTCATTACCAGACGGGGAGCGCCGATCGGTTGCACTGATGCTGAGGACACACACACTTCACTCACGCGTTGCCCCAGTGCGTCCATTGATCGTCTCGTGTCACTCACAGTGTGTGATGTGTGACGCAGTGATCGAAAACATCCCCTTCGTCACTCAGTAACCCTGAAAACGACTCTGAATCGACAAACGCAAAGTAAAAGCGAGCGCATGCCTGACAGTAATTGAGATTTGTAGAGAGCTGCCCCTGAAACCTTCCAGGTAGCCAGGTCTTAACACCGCTCTCATTTATTCTCCCGCTCGCGAGAGGAAGAATCACCTGTCGCCCGTTGAGAATTCAGCACGTAGCCTCACGCGACCGTGGCCCCAACCGCGCGCGCGCGCTCCAGGTCGTTTGGCTGCTATTCCTCTCGCTTAGTGCTCCTTTGTGAACTGTGCAAGTCATGGCGGTGCCTGCGGGGCGAGCGTGCGATTGCGCGCAGAGATGCTCTGTATTGTTGTGCAACTATAGAGGGAGGCAAGGACGGACAGTGGCTGCGAAACTATGTGTGGATGTTCAGCGCGAGCAGCGAAGCCTTGCCTCATCTCGACTGTTGGGATGAGGTGATGATACCTGCTGCAATTGTATGACACACGACCCATAACGGAGCTACCCGCGCAGCCTCCCTCACTCATCGCATCTTTCTTCGTACTTCTCCTCTTTATCCACCCCCACCCCCCAGCTGAGCACCAGTCCCGTTCTCACCCGCGCAACCAGGACGCCCCACCGAACCACGGAAAACAGTAGCAGGTGCACACAGTCCGAGCGCGCTGAATGCAGAAGGAGCGGCAGGGATGTGATGGGGAGGGGAAAAGCGAAGGGGCAAAGCAACCATCAGTGCATTAACAGTAAACCTAAGCACACTTTAACATCAACCCCCTTTCCTTCGCTCGTAGTTTAACAGCTCCGAGCTCGTTGGACGGTTTCCTGCCCGGTGCGCCCGTCAGGAGAACAAGCGCGCACGGATCCAAGCGCATTCCAGAGCACGAGCGTGCCCCTATTTACAAACCTGACAGGTGTCTCCCCCCACCCCCCTCAGCATAAGCGCCAGGACACCAGCGACAATAATACCCCTGCGTGTCTGTGTGCTCAAAAGGAGGGCAGATTACAATACGCACCGTTATAAGCGCTCCTCGTGATGCCCGTCGGCTTCGTCGGTTCTGGAGTGTCGGACCAGTCTATGCCTGCTGGCGCTCACACTAAGGTCCCAAAGGATCAGTCTGTCTTGGTTCCCGTTCCGCCCTCCGCTGTCTTCTTGTTTTTCTTGCCTTTTCCTCTCTCCACGGCTACCGTTCACTGCAGCAAAACAGTCTGTCTGAAAACACGGAGAGAGGGAGGGAGGCAGTGAGGAGGGATGGAGGGAGGGTGCAGGCGCTCGGGGTGGAGGGGGGAGGGGTGGAGATTTTAATACGATTTGGCCGTACCATTTGGATAAGAGGGCTAGACCATACTGCATGGGAGAGATTATTTTTATTATTGCTGTTGTTGTTGATATATATTTAGAAGTGCGTAAAGTTTGTGGCCTTAGTCTGTTTTAAGAGGGATCTCACGAAACGTATAACATTATTATTTATTTTAATATCCGTTTATTTATTTATTTGTTTGTTTGTTTAATGTTTTCCGGTAAACAAACTAAAACAAATAGGCTAAAGAACATAATCGTTTAGCCGACTATATTTATAAATATGAATTATACTTTATTCATGAATAATAATTATTGAGAGTAGTGCAAAATAGTTTTGTTACGCATTAATTAATTTGTATTTTTTTGAAGTTTAAAATGCAAAATTAATTCTAAATTGAGAAATTAATTTCTGGTTGAGTAAATGTGCAAACAAATTTGTTAATTTAGCCTACCTAATGTAGAAAACACGTTAAAATGTGCAATGTTTACAACCAATTAGAAAAGTGTAAATACTGGATGGATGGATGGATGGATGGGTGGATGGATGGATGGATGGAATATGGTCCTCTTCAAATAATTTACACGGAATTAAAAACATTTAGATATACAGTAAAGAAAATCATTCATAAATATTTGTGTAATTTACAAAACGTCTGGGTATTTGAGATTAATGTTTTGTTTGTCAAATGGTTTGGTTGTCATGAAAATAATGTCACAATAAATGTTCACCGATCTGAAAATATGTATTATTTTGTTCATCCACATTTTCGGGGTGAAATGTAAGCAGCAGGGCAAAGATTTCCTGAGGTTCCCCCTTTATATATGCGCTGGTGGCGGCGTGAGGTGTGGTCTCGTGAACAGAGTCCCCCGCGCGAGCCGGGCCCTGGAGACCCCGCCGGCTGCTCGGGAGGCCCGCGAGAGGAGGAGGAGGAGGAGGAGGAGGAGGGGGAGGAGAGGGCGTTGCGACTTGCGAGAGGATTTAAGGATTAGTTCTGCACGCGGATTACTCGCTGTGCGGTGCAGGGGACGCACGGGGTTAAACATGGACGACTGCACGAGAGGCAGATACCCCGAGAGAGCAGCTACTCGGTCAGCGTGGCGGTGGCTCGAGCAGCCAACCGGAGCTTCGGGGCGGGACACTTACGGCCCAAATCACTCCACACTTGTGTTTAATGTCAGCAGCAGCCTACAGTCTGTCGGCTTTTATTCATTTCACGGAGTGAATAAACCATGACACAGATTAGACGGTGGAAAATTAATCCCTTTATGCGGTAAATAAAAAGATACAGTATGTTTGAAGTGTTATCACCCCCGCTTGTCTTCATCACTGATACGGATGAGACAGTAGTTACATCTACCGGTTAGGAGACTGTACTACGAACGTTCCGGGGTTCCCAGAAAACGCTCGGTTATAATCATTCCACACAGAAATAGTTCAGCTTATCGGGTTGAGAAAATATTCAGGCAACTGTAGCCTATTTCAGTCTGCGAAGCGCTGTCCAGTGTACCTTCAGTTTCCAGTGTTTGGAAACAGAGCCCATGCCCATTTCATCATTTTATAGAGACGCTGACGTCATTCTCCGCAGAGCTGTGACAGTCCACGCTGTCGAGCGCGCTCGTCCGTGACCTGCGCAATTCTTTTTCTTCGACGCGCGAGTGTCCGGAAGCGCAGAAACCAACACCCTAGTTTCCGAGCGGCCCAGGAAGAGGAACGTCTCAATTATCAGTTTAATGACTTGCTGAACACCTAAAATCAAATACTGCACTAAAATGAGCCCTCATCTCTTTCTCTCTCCGTCTCCCTCTCACTTACTCAGCTTGCCTGTGGAGAGGAAAGAAAAAGAGATAGCTTAGATGAACAAGCCAGGAATCACATATGAATGGTAAAATTGTAGATAGAATTTCAAAGCTGGATTATTCTGGTGAAATTGCCTCGTGTGGGTAGATGAGAGAATGAAAATGAGTTCAAAGTGGATAAATGAGTGAATGAGAAACTCTCTAGTGAACATTCACACTTTCAATTCAGATAAATGCATGACAGGGTGAAGGAGGGTTTCCTGGAAGAGAATTTCCTGTAGAGTTTGATCAGGCAGTGCAGAGGTGAGATTCCTCTCTATCTCTATTCCGTAATGACCGGGAAGAGCCAATCACACCGTTCGCTGAGAAATCAATAGGACACTGATGTCTCTCTCCATCTCTCTGGCAGGATCTTTCTCTCTCTCCCAAGTGCAATTGAGGATAATTCTCTTCACGTTAGAGAGACTTTATTGGCAAGGCCATGGACAAGTATATTACATCTGAACTGATTTGAGAGGGTAAAGGGGGCAAGAATGCATTGAAAAGAAAAATGGCAATTTTTACTGTTTTAGAAATGTGGGATAAAAAAGTAAAAATCAAGCATACTGTGTATTGAAAGTTTCCAAACCACTGCATTTTGGGACTTGTGACGTTGACTTTCTTTTTAATTAACAGTGGATTAAAAAAAAAAAAAACTTAAAAGTATAATACCAAAAGTGATTTGTTGGAATGCATACACAAGGATTCATTCACAAAAAAGGTATTATAAGATACATCCACTACATAATATGCTGCATCTCTTCAAAAAAAAAAAAAAAAAGTTTTAGAAAACATCTACAAAACTAAGAGTTCTATTCCAAGCTACCAAACCGTTGCATATCGTTTGCAACTGGTCAATAAATAACTGCAGAGAAAAACTCATACGCTTTTAATTTTTTTCCTAAGTATAATAAATTAATGTTTTATTATTGTTCTCATAGCGAATAGTTTATTGCTAGTCATGCACGAGTGCATACATTCACAAAAATGTAATATGCATCGCACCCTCTGTGGCGGATGAGCATCGTAAAACCTATTTATGCATAAAAAAAGCCATCATCCCGCGATGGCGTCATTAGCCACTCATCTCTGCCGGGACTCGAACCCGGAGCCTCTGGATTAGAAGTCCAGCGCGCTATTCCATTGCGCCACAGAGACAGAGCCACATGATGCAGCGTAAAGCGAGGTTATATTCTGTATCAGTACCGCATTCTGCAGCATCAGGACCAGTGTCCTGCGCGTGCTGTAAGTGCGTCATGGGTCGCTAGGGGGCGCACGCGCTTCTCTCGCCTGACGTCGTGCTGCAATGGCGGACAGCCGCCCTCAGCATCCGTAAGAGAAATAATCATGCTTCATTTTGAACACTTTTTTGAAAACGACAATCGTAGAAGTCTCAGAAACTCTACAAATCCTCGATGTTATTTAAATTACTACCATAGTTCAAACAAACGGTAATTATTTGCGAGGCATAGGCTACTCTTAATAAACATCTATCAACGGTATTCTGGACAAAACAAACATAATCCCTGAGAGAAATAAATAACATTAACTTTACCTGAAAAGCGGCGTTTTGTTGATTAATTTATTTTGTTGTAAGATGAAATAACCTACCTGTCACTTTTTAGATCATGGGTTTTCAAGCTCCTGAAAATAACCATAGGCTATACTAATAAAATACAAAGGGAGCTATTTTGTGCATTAAGACCCATTTAGAGTGAAAACAGTGAACATGATATTATAAAAACATTAAATAATTTGTATTCTGTCAAAAATGGAAAATAGGAAACTACTTTGTAGGCTATTAAATTAACGATGAATTCTCTTCAACATTAGAGTACCCTTGAATGTATAAATCTGAAGAGAAACATTTTCAATTCAATTTGTACAGCACTTTTCATAAATATTATTACAACGACGCTTTACAGAGAATAGTTCCATACAACCTCGAGGAGATAAAGGTAACAACATGAAGAAGAAATTCTGTAATGTACAGTAGCTAATTCATGACCATATATAGATATACACACTGTAAGGAAAGAGAGAGGAACTGCGTTATTATTTATTTATTTTCATAAAATATATATAAGGAGAGAGTGAGGATGCATAATTTTTTAACTGTTAAACCTATGGCAATAATGAAACAAAAATAGTTACTCGGTACTCATCATTAATCTAATGGTTATAATTAAAATTGATACATGTGTTAAGAATCACTATTAAACATAACTTGGAGAGTTCAAAGTATTTTCAAAAGACCCTATAAGGTCGCTAGATCTCAGTTTGAAAACCTGATGCAATACTGAAACTGAACATGATTTGTTTATTCTTGACCACAACAAGTGGAATTACAAGCCTTCTAATTTCAGATGCAGATAAATATATTCAGATCTCTTTAACTGGGTTTTTTTAATATTAAAGAGGAAGGGAAGTGATGAGAGACCAGGTGCTTTAGGACTCCAGGATGGAGTTTTTCAATAAACATTCAGTGTAGTGATTGCATGTAGTCTGTAATCCAAACCAATCCATTTTACGACATTACCATTTAAATGAAAAAAGCCCACAGCAATCCCTGTCATTACCATTCAGGTGAACAAGATTCAAGGAGAATAATTTAACCTGTGCAGCCAGATTTCAACATTTGGGTTTATTTAAAATACTAACAAGATTCTAATCCCGCTTTCTTATTAGCAGTTAACTTACTACGAAACATCACCGGTACCATCATGATGACACATGAAGGCAACAGATATAAATGTTTTATATGCATTGTCTCAAAAAAGTATCATTATAGATGCAAATGCAACAGGAAATTAAATGGAGAAAAACATTATGTGAGTCATACTACGATCTTCACCTCTTCATGTCATTACTGAGTAATGCTGGGCGGAAATCACACAACAACATTTGTCACATATACAGAGTCTAGATGTTTAATTGTTGAAAAGACTGCTCGATCTTGCAGGTTTGCATTGCACAACATAAGAAAGATCAGGCCTTTCCTATTGGAGCATCCTGCACAACTTCTTCTACAGGCCCTTGTAATTTTTAGGCTGGACTACCGCAATTATCTTCTGGCTGGACTTCCATCTAGCACAACCAAACCTCTACAAATGATTCAGAATGCAGCCGCACGACTGGTCTTCAACAAGCCCATGTTACGTCTCTCTTTATCTTCTTGCACTGGCTACCAGTTGTGGTTCGCATCAAGTTCAAGACACTGATGCTTGCATATAAAACAGCCACATGCTCAGCACGCGCCTACTTCCACTCACTCTTACGAATCTACACCCCCTCCAGAAGTCTGAGATCCACTAGTGAGCGACACCTCATGGTACCATCACAGAGAGGCTCAAAATCACTTTCCAGAACATTCTCATTCACCATTCCTGGCTGGTGGAATGATCTTCCCAGCCCTATCTGGAATACTCAATCCCTGAATTTTTTCAAGCGGCAGCTAAAAAATCATCTCTTTTGAGGATACTTGACTTCATCATAAAAAATAAAGTGTCTTTCTCTATACTTTTCCTTCTCTTTCTAGCTTATTTGAACAATGCCTAAAATATGGCATTATAAGCACTTCCTGTATCTGTTTGCATCTTTAATAAGAACTGCTTGAATATATCCAATTGTAATTCGCTTTGGATAAAAACGTCTGCAAAATGACTAAATGTGAATGTAAATGTGAAGGGCTTTTGCAACCCAAAGTGATTTTATTAAACTGAAGTAAAATCAAGCACACACAAGTCAACAATATTTGGAAATACTGCAGTGACACAATAAAACAAGGCAAATGCTCAGCCCACTCCTCACATTTCCATATATAAAGTTCATTTTAAATGCCAAGTTAAGTGCTATGCCCATCTTTTCCAGTTTAGCAATGTGCAAGGCATTCAACATGGAGAAACACTGAGGATATTTTTTGGGTTGATATATATTTTTTATTTTATAAATAATTTTTAAATTTTTGGCACTTCTAGACCACTTCTAAGACAGATAAACAAAAGAACACCACTTTCTCTAAGTCCACGTCTTCTTCATTTGTGTGTCTCGCCCAGTCCTGTCATGTCTATGGATTTACATGGCAGCGAGACCGATCGAGGTGAGAACAGTCAAAGCTATGACAATGTAGCCAGAACGATAGACTTCAGGAATCTTAAAACCCTTCCCAAGATCCCACGCCTGAAAGAAAGAGACAAAGAGATATTTATTGTATCAAAAATGGAATAAAAACAGTAATTTTCTGAAATATTATTATTATATAAAATAGCGTTTTTCAGTTTCAATATATTTTTTTAATGTAATTTATTATTTTCTGGTTATTTTCTTATTATTATTGATGTTAAAACGTTTTGATACAAATATCATTCAGTTAATTCACAGAAAATACAAAAGGATAGCATTTATAAGCTAAAAAAATATAATTAACATTTGTAAATGTATTTTTATCCATTTAATGCATCTTAGCTTTACTAAATTAATAAATATTATTAAATATTAATTCCTTTAAAAAAGTCTTACTGACCCAAAACTTGTGAACCGTATTAGTTTTAATTTCACATTTAGATCACATATTTGGTAACATACAACTTGTTACACTGTCATGAGTCATTATCACAGCAGGAAAGAATCTGAATATAATTAATTATTATATATATGTGTTTGTGTGCATGCGTTTGTGTGTGTGTTTGTCTGTGTACCAAATGCCGGATGCCGTTGAACGAGTGGTAAGCCACTGGGAAGGCCAGAGCAAATTTGCTGAAAGCAAAAAACTGGGGCCCAAAAGTCATGGAGTGAATCAAATCAAGGTAATACGGGTAACTCTCAGGTAACACCAACGCAGCAAGTGCAAAGACAGAGATTCCTGAGAAACAAAATATCAGCATCTATTTTTATAATTATAATTCTATTTTTATTGTTATATTCAAACGATAACTACAGTGATAACTATAAAGTTTTAATCCACATCACAGCTATAACAATAACAACACAGTGGAAAGACATAGTTGGGATCACTTTCAGAATCTTTTTTCCAGCTGATGAACAATAAAAACACTGACAGCCAATCAGAATCCAAGTGCTTGAGCATTTAAAGCGGCAAACAACATGATAAACAGAATGTTATCATGCTTTGATGTGGATGCTAATATATTTATAATTAAATTTATTTTTCTAACATCCTTTAAACACAGTATTTATGTTAGCTACCTGAACTCAGTGCTACGCCTGTTCCTCTGTGTGAGATGGACATCATCATGGGGACAGACCACCTGAAAACACCAAAGCCGTTCATTCAATGTTTGTTTGTTTTTTGGACAATTTAGATACATTCCATTCAAAACTCATCGCATTTCTTTTAAAACCAACATCCTCTCACATATAATCCTGTAGATAGTATGATCCAAACACTCCAAGAAGCAGACGTGTTAACACTCACTTGTAGATGCTTATATGTGGGGAGACAGGTCGGTTGAGTTGTGTGTTTTTTGCCCAAAACTTGTTAATTTCCTTTTTTGCTGCAGTTCCCATAGGAACTGCACTGAGAAAAAAAAAACAACAGGAGCTTTATACATTAATACAAATTCTTCATTTGAAAATGTGTTAGTGACACACAAAAATACTCACGGTCTGTAGAGTACACCGAACTGTGATCGTGACAAACACAGACCCTGTCGGGCCACCGTCCTTGAACACAAAGAAACCACATATATTTTTCATGCAAATATAAAACTGACACATTTAAGTATAAACTACATTTGCATACAGTAAAAACTGTGCAGCAGGGACACCTAGGTATTCTGTACATTTGAAATATCCCAAATCTGGCCTTTAACTGGTCAGAAAACGTTAGTACTTGACCTTTTGGTAATATGGCCTTAAACACTTTGAAGACAACAACA
Organism: Carassius auratus; assembly: GCF_003368295.1. Lineage (NCBI taxonomy): Eukaryota > Metazoa > Chordata > Actinopteri > Cypriniformes > Cyprinidae > Carassius > Carassius auratus. The sequence continues at coordinate 2,696,364 of NC_039269.1, read as the reverse complement.
GCAGCAGAGACCTGTCATATGAAGATTCTCTGCTTGTGTGTTTATATAAGTCACATAATACAAAATAAGTAGGCCTAACGTCTTCTATAGTTAATCCTAAAAATCTCAGCAATCTGCTAATGGAAGTCAGTGCATATGACAGGACTCCAGAGACGAGCTCAGACATATGGACATTACAAATAAAGTAACACACAACATACTACTCAGAGTTGTTATGTAATTATCATCTTGTGGCAAGAACCTTACAGATAGTATGAACAAACACAGCAGAATAAATTATTAAAATTAACATTTTTCAAGTATCCGGTTTTTGAAAGAAAAATAAATGGACAGAGAATAAAAACAAAAACATAAAGCAAGGCTATAAAGATTACAGTAAATCAAAGTGCACTTGAAACTGTTAAGAACATCAGCAAACCTCAATTTTACGACTACCAATCTGCCAGCTAAGATGGCCTCAAATCGAATGTCACAACGATTAATTTCACCTTATACAAAAGAAAAAGCAAAACTGTCACATTAAAATAATAACATGTTCGCACTGACCCATACTGACCTTAGTAGCAACGCCATGTTTTTGAGCTTGAGTGTTCGGACGTGACGCAGCCGGATGCGCTATGTCACAAACGAGTTCACTCGCCACCGCCATTTTGGTAAGGTCAGTACATACGCTAGGTGCTTAAAGCTGCACTCTTTATTCATTTTTTTTAATTATATTTATTGCAGAACTTATTTAAACGTCACAAGGATGTATTCTAACAAACACCAATAGTAAAAAAATAAGGACAGAAAACCCATAAAATGTGCTTGCACACATGCATCAAATTATGGTATCATCCACACAAAGATTTTTTTTTTAAAGGACAGAGATAAAACGGCAACGTATTTTAAGAAAATTTGTCATAATTCATAAAAAAAATCTCTATTTGTAATTTGTAATATTTTGCAAATATGTCTGCATTTTCGATCTAAGATATCGATACCACCCAAACTTAAAGCTGAATAAACAATATTCCCTTTACTGAACTTAAGGGGATTTTTAATTAACTGGGTAAATCCTGCTGGCATAGCTTTCATGAAAGTATTATATTCCTTTGATGGGACTGGAAAATCATGGAGATTCATAAATTGTTTGTAAGTAAAAAATATTACCAAAATTATCAAATGCTGAAAGAATGCAGTTCAAGTTTTTGTTAAACCACCCAGAGGAAAAAATAGACTTATTTCTAACAGTTATGTCAGCATTATTCCAGAGGAGAACTTTGTGGGGGTAGAAACTATGGACAAAACATAAGAGCCATGAAAGAAGACATTACTGATGAAAGTTATGTAGGAAATAGGTAACTTGTCAGGCAATAAATTAACTTTATAACTTATAAGAAAGATAGGGCACCAAGTTTGTCAAATACATTACTTGGAATAAAAAACAAAAAAACAATGAAATTGGATTCACAAGGCATCTTTTCAGCAAATTTACTTTAAAGGTGTTTACAATATCTGCGAATTCAAAAAAACTCAAGGCCACTTTCGCTTCTGGAGTTAGCAAGCATGGAAAGCTGCATATCTTGGCTGCCACGTCATCAAACATTGCTGAAGGCCATCTCAATGGGAATGCAGCCTTCGTTTCACGTCCTTCATCCAGCTGAATTTGAAGGATGCATGGGATGTATCCTCCACGACCTTTAGTCACCCACAATCCTTTGTACCCATTCCGTGAAAATAAACGGACGAAAACCGAGTCAGTACTAGGCTTGTCAGAATTTATTATGCAATGTAAGACAAAAATGTTTTCGGACATGAAAGGATAGATGTTATCTTTTGTTCTGGTGTAGATTACTTACTAAATGCTAAACTGCCAATAATTTAAGCCACAGGGAGACCAGACTGTGATTCATTGTATTGCATTAATAGAAAGCAAAATAATATAAAGAATTGTAATACAAAGTATTTTCCCAAAAGTTTTATAAGTGTTTTTGTGCCGTGGCAGTGAGAGTGGGAACATATGTGACATTACGACACACACTTACTAGAATCTAGCCTACAAGACTCTGAAGGACTGAAATAGGATGCAGCACCTGATATTATTATAATGACACTTTAGTCAGCAGTGCTGGGCATGTTACTTTAGAAAAGTAACTAGTTACAGTTACTAGTTACTTTCACAATAACTGAGTTAGTAACTGAGTTACATCATTATAAAATCAACTAATTACCAGGCAAAAGTAACTATTGTGTTACTTTTTAGAATAATATTCAAATATGCCAAATATGTTTAAATATAGACACTTTCAAATGAAATATACAATAATCCCCAACATCACTATGCACACCTTGGCAATAGAATTGCCGTTGGCTAGTAAATTTGTTTGCTTATCAGACTAATATTAAATATCTGATATATTAGCTTAATTAGCACTTAATTATATAAGCACAGTTTATTTCTTTATTTATTTCTTTTTGTATCTGAAAGTGCACTTATCAGTCACTTATAAGATAACTTCTACGAATTCTACTACTAATGACAACCTAAATGAACTAAGGATTAATGAGCTGCTGGGTTCATGAATATTAATCACATTGTCTGCCTTTGCTCGAATTGATTTGCTGAAATCAAAACAGGGACGATAATGACAATGACATTGTCGTTTGCGCATTAGCCCGCCCAATAATGGGGAAACCGTCAGTTCTTAAAAGCTGAAGAATTCCATAGGAAAATACAACAAAGAATATCATTTACATATTGCGCGACATTCTGCATGGTATGTAAGACTCTCTCGCTCTGTATCTTTCTCTGCGTGTGTGAGATTATAATATAATAATATTATAATAAATTACGGTAAATAATAGCAACATTTAATTGTCAGTAATGGTAACTTGTAGTGGATTACTTCATACTGACTGACCGCACTGGTAGTAAATGATGTAAATCAGTATTCCTGTCTATATTCACAGTCGGTTTAAATAGTAATAGTCAAAAAGAAAGGTATATTCAGCCATTAGATATTTTATTTAATCTTCATGTACAGAGTCTAGGTTAGAAAACATGCCACGTTCAAAAAGACAAACTACACATCCACACAATTTTAGTTTGAATTTTGTTTTTTTATATTTCTTACAAATATTTAAGTAGAATCATAGAATTTTAATTGTAGCATTATTACCACACATCTGTAATAGCTTTGCATTAAACTAGTAGGCCTACCAGCAAAAATCTTTTCATATATTTTTGCAGTACATAAACACCAATCGCAAATAAATATGTGACCCTGGACCAAAAAACCAGTCATGTTGGTCAATTTTTCAAAACTGAGATTTATACATCATCTGAAAGCTGGATAAATAAGCTTTCAATTGGTGTATGGTTTGTTAGGATGTGGCAATATTTTATAGTTTAGTTTGTTAGGATGGGGCTGAGATACAATTATTTGAAATTCTGGAATCTGAAGCTGCAAAAAAATCAAAATACTAAGAAAATCGCCTTTAAAGTTGTGCAAATGAAGTTCTTAGCAATGCATACTACTGATCAAAATTAAGTTTTAATATATTTACATTAAGAAATTTACAAAATATCTTTATGGAACATGATCTTTACTTAATATTGGTTCTGGCATAAAAGAAAAATCCATATTTTTGACCCATACAGTGTATATTTGGCTATTACTACAAATATATCCCAGTGACTTAAGACTGGTTTGGTCCAGGTCAATTCAATGTATGTAATAGTACTACATTTCACACAAATGAATTAACTTTAAAAGAAAAATGATATCCAGCCTAAAAGTTATAAATTCACATGAACATCAATTCAGTCGAAATGTAATGATCCTGAAACCTGCAGTAAACCTGTTTTGGTTTTTAAATCATCAGCTTATTGAGGATAATGATATTCAGGATACATCATGTAAACAGATTATGCCCAGTGCACGTACACATTCATTCTTACATGATAAATGTCACATGATTGTCTGATTCTTCTTTTGTCTCATTACCTTTCTTCATATCTTTCACAAACAGACACAAGCACCAGCAGTTATGCAGACTGCATATTCTTGTTAATAGTAGGTCTCTTTTTCCACCCAGCCTGCAAATTAATGACAGAAAGAACTAAATTAATTAACTAAATGGAAAAGATATGCAGAATAAAGCTCTACTCACATGGATTAAATTACTAGGCTCTACAGATTCTCTGTAATATTACTGTATTGTTTCTTGAACCTTGAATTTTAATAATAATATTGAAAAACTTAAGCTGCAACATTTTTAAGTGTAATATGAATCAGTTTGAGTACCAAGGTGGAGTTTTTATTTGCCTAGTATAGTTACAGAAAACAGTAAAATAAATAGTTAATAGTTAAATAAAACTAAAACTAAAATTAAAACCATAAAAAGACATTTTGTTAAAACCTAAATGCACAGAATGAGAATATAAACATTCTTTCAGCCAGTTTGCAAGGAAATATTTCAAAATTTTATTTAGTTTAGCTTGATGTTCTTAAATAATATATATATATATATATATATATATATATATATATATATATATATATATATATATATATATATATATATAACTACAATTAAAATGAAAACATAAAAAGAAGATATGAATATAGAATAAACTATAAAACTATAGACAGTATCTCAATGCTTTTAAAATAACTGATCAGAACTGCAAACATCTGTGCTCACCTCCTGGATTCCTACGTAGGATCAGTTTACGGATTTCATCATACACAAAGATTAGTAAACTGTATGGGAGAGCACAGAACCACCACATAATCCTGTAAAAGGAATAAGAAAATGAGAAAGGAAAAGGAGGAGCAGAGAACATAAGCTCTTCTAAGGTGCAGAAGTGTGTGTGTGTGTGTTTGTGTGTGTGTGTCCCTTACTTGAGTGGGTACATCCTCAGGGCAATGTCCATACCAGGGCAGTAGGACAGGAAGGCTGCCAGAGCCGTCTCAGTAAACAGTCCGAAAATGAGAATCCTATTACTGTAAGTGCACGGGTAAGAGAATAGCCTTTAACAGAGGCGTATGCAAATATCACACTCCTGAATACGCTCACAAACACACATACTGACTTCATGCCCTGTTGGAAGACGGAGTTCCTGCGTGTCTTGCAGATGATGAGGTCGGCCCACTGCACCACCACAATGCTGGTGAAGAACGAGGTGTGACAGGTGAACTCGATGATCTTACGCTGCTCGTAAGTCTGAAACATACATATTTACATAAATACATGAGGAAATACAAACATGTTTCAAATAGTTTCTTTCTGCACATATGTTCTGTACATTGCAGATTATAAATAATAATACTAAACAGTCTAATAATTTGCAGTTTACGCCTGTTAAATGTTAAAAACAAATAAAAAGATAATAATTTTGGTAAGAATATGAAAATATATATATCTCCTTTATGTCGACACATAATTTTGGAGTTCACTGTGCAAATCTATTTTATTTTGCACAGATTTATTAAAATTAATTCCATGCCTAATTACAATTAATCATATAAACCTATTTGAGTAATAGGTTTGAATTTTTTTTAATGATTCACCAGTATTTAAAAAAAATAAAAATAAAAAATAATAAATTCAAATAAATGCTGTTCTTTTCTTTCTATTCTTCAAAGAATGCTGATTCCTGAAAAAAAAGTATCACAGTTTCCACAAATATATTATGCTGAATGACTGTTTTTTCTTGAGAAGCAAATCAGCATAGAATGATTTCTGAAGAATCATGTGACACTGAAGACTGGAGTCTGACAATTCGGCTTTGCATCACAGGAATAAATAACATATTAAAATATATTTTTAAAGAAGAATAAATAAATAATATTGGAATAATACTTTTAATGTATTGTGGGTGTGGGTGTGTGTGTGTGTGTGTGTGTGTACCCATTGCTGTCCGTAGGTGTCCTCCAGGTCATTAACTGCACGATCGTCCCAATCCAGTCGAATTCCCAGCAACGTTTGTGGCAGAAAGCCATTCTCAGCCATGATCACAAAATAGGTGAAGAATCCTCCCAGCGCCTGGATCATGCCTACACACAAAAACACAAGTAATTGCTTTTATCCCAGCAGAGCATGAAAAGCTATTTTATTCACAATATTAATCAGAAGCACAAGGCCTATTCACCCCCCTCAGATTTCTAAAGTGTTTTTTTATTGACACTTATAGTGCTAAATCTATTTGTTTCTTCGTAAAATAAGTTCCATGACTATTGAGAATAAAAAGGTTCTTGTACTTACCCAACACTATCCTGTATTACACATATAAAGCAAAGTAATAAGTAGTTAAAACATTTTTTCCCCTTTTTATCATGTCTTCTCTTGCCTTAGGCAACAAGTGAACCTAGTGACCCATCAAAAAATAAGTGCATGATACCTCTGATGTTCATTTGTTTGCACAAAGTAATTCTTCACGGACCACAAAGTTTACAAGAATTATAAGCTATAAAGGGCATGTGTGTGCAAGTGCACTTGAGGCTGACCGATCTGTCCGTAAGCCATGCTGATGAGCCTCTCATTCACCAGCTTGTCAGTTTTGGGGTTTCGGGGCTGACGCTTCATAATGTCACTCTCTGCCGACTCGTATGCTAGAGAGATCGCAGGAACCTGAGAGAGAGAGAATGATGACGGTGATGACAAAGATGCTTATATGATTGTGTGTGTGTGTTTGTGTGTGTCTCTGTGTGAAATGGTCTGGTGTCTGGTGCCCGAGGGTAGTATCACACTTGACAGGAATTGGAAGTAAGACTGAATGCGCACAAGTGTGAGTGTGTATAACACACCATGTCAGTTCCAAGGTCGATGCAGAGGATAGTGACGGTGCCCAGAGGCAGCGGCACACTGGCGATGATGAAGAGCAGGAAAGGTGTGATCTCCGGGATGTTACTAGTCAGTGTGTACGCAATTGACTTCTTCAGGTTATCAAAGATCAGACGTCCTAAAGCGCAAAGTATATTATTTTATTGAATGTTTGATACTGCAGACCAATACATTTAGAAATTTGAAAGAGAGAAAGCAAGGAAATGTGTAATGCTTCATTTCTTTTGTCCTAATACTTAATATTCCTTCTGTGTCTTACCCTCTTCCACCCCCGTAACAATTGAGGCAAAGTTGTCGTCCAGCAGGATCATGTCAGCAGCTTGCTTGGAGACGTCTGAGCCAGAGATTCCCATGGCAACGCCAATGTCAGCCTTCTTCAGAGCAGGGGAGTCATTCACCCCATCACCTGTCACTGCCACTATGGCACCCTGCAGCCAGAGCCAGCCAATCAGAATCAGAGTCAAAGACCAGTCAGCTAGTCAGAATCGGAGAAAGAGTTTTCAAGCATTCAGAATTAAAGACCAGTCAGAAAATCAAAGTCAGAGTCAAAACGTCTGTCAGGCAGCCTGAATGGAGACATTAAGTATATATTATTGTTTAGAAATGTTTTGTTAGTAAACATATTTTTAAAAGAAGACTCTTATGCTTATCAATGATGCATTTATTTAGTCAAAAATACAGTACTGTGCAATATTATTATAATAATTAAGAAAATGCTTTCTATTTTAATGTTTCCATTTTAGAATGCCATTTATTCCTGTGACAAAGCAGAATTTTCAGCCTCATTACTCCAGTCTTCAGTGTCACATGATCCTTCCGAAATCAATCTAATATGATGATTTAGAGCTCAAGAAACTTTCTTCTTATAATTCAGGCTGAAAAAAGCTGTGCAGCTTGATATTTTTGTGGAAAACGTGATCCATTTTTTTATATGATTCTTTGATGAATAGAGTTTAAAATACAGCAACTGAAATTTTAATCTATTGTAACATTAAAATGCCTTTACTGTCAGTTTTGATCAACTTATGGATCTTTGATAAAGTATTAATTAGATACTAGAATTTAGATATAAAATACTTTTTGCCGATATCTATTTTATTCCTTTGATTTGTGTATTTTACCTCCATGTAGGCCGCCGCACCAGATGCATCATTCTGTATGTACACAATCTCAAATCCAAATGTGGTGATGCAAAACAGTGAAACCAATCATCATTCAGTCAAAAGTTTGTTTCAAGACTAGCCACATTACTGATGTGATTTTATCTCTACCACTCACACCACATGTGAGCTATTTGTTTTTTCGGCAAGGCATATCTGCATTTTTTTTTTTATCGGCAGATGCCGATGTTAACATTTTAAGCTTTTATCGACCGATTCCGATAAAGTTCCAATACTATCGTGCATTCCTAAAATCATGGTTACAATGAATAATGCACGGTGACAATGACATCAGTAACCAAAATATAGCTTTTTCCAACAAAACCATGAACAAAAAAATGACATACCCTTTAAGAAACACCTGCTAAAATGAATGTAAACATAAAACTTCCAAAGGTCTGATATTCCAGTCTAGCTTGTATTCAGTGGAATTTGTCATGTGTAAAACATCTAGTGTGTGATATTTTAATATTCACACACACACACACACACACCTGTCTCTGGCAGCCCTCCACGATGATGAGTTTTTGTTGAGGTGAAGTGCGAGCAAACACAATCTCTGTGTGGTTCCTCAGAATATCATCCAGATACTCGGAGCTCATGTCCTTCAAGTCTGAACCATGAATCACACAGGCCTTTGCGTCTCTGAAACGCACACACACACACACACACACGCACACACACAGAAGAGTGCCCCATTCCATTATCTGTCGAGAAGCAATAAAAGCAGATAAAAACCTCTTCAAATAGATTTAGTTTACACACACATATGCAACCAGACTCTCAAGCAAACACCCAAAAGAGACTGATTCACACACACAGACCGTGGATTGACTTCACTCAGAGGTATATTAAGTCTTTCAGCGATATCCTCCACTGTCTCGTTGCCCTCAGAGATGATGCCCACACCTTTAGCAATGGCCTTGGCAGTTATAGGATGGTCACCCGTTACCATGATAACCTGTAAATATGGATTGTGGTCACCACTGGACATAAAAAGCTGAATTGAAGATAAATTGATGGATGGAACCTATAAATGGATACCTTAATGCCAGCGGAGCGGCATTTCCCTACAGCATCTGGCACTGCGGCACGAGGTGGATCGATCATGGAGATTAAGCCCAAGAAACAAAGCTGGTTGACCGGGAAATTCACATCATCACAGTCAAACTCAAACCCCCTCGGAAACTGTGAGGGAGAGAGGAACAGGTGGCAGAACCCTGAAATGGAAAAAGGTAGAGAATTGAAGAAGGAAAGAAATAAAGAGGAAAAGAGGGTTAATTAATAAAGTAACAACTCACCCAGAACCCTCTCGCCCAGTCCGCCCAGCTCCATGTATGCTCCCTGAAAGGCGTCCAGCCAGTCCTCGTCCATTGGCATTTCCTCTCCATTGAACATTATGGTACTGCACCTGCATTACCAATCACCCAATAATCACAGTTATTGATTAAAGATGAAAATGGCTGTCAATAATCCCAGATATGAACAACAGCGCTGGAATTTTGGCAGATCAACAATAATTACAGCTAGTAATCAGAAATAGGAATTGTATGATGTACCATAAATAATTACAGTTAATAAATCATGTTTGCATATTGCCAATAACAGGGTTATTACAAACTCATAATACTATTTGTATTTATTAATATTTTGAAGGAGCTTCTTTTTAGTTGGTTTTAGTTTAAATTATAGTAATTTCATTATGTGTTTTTGTCATTTTTCTTATTTTTTTATTCCATTTATCTATCTATCTTATTTTTAGTATTAGTCATTTTAATCATTTTTTACTTAACTTTATTTTAATTCAGTTTGTTGAAAGGGCAACATTTCCAATTTTTTATTAATTTGTTAAGCTTAAGTTTTCAACTAATATTTAATTCAATAAATGTATTATTTTAAGTATTATTTTATACTTATTTTATTTAAAATAATCTTAATCATTTGCTCACAGTAACAATACTGTAATAATCTATTATATAACTATAAATCAAATAATAGTCTCATTAATCACAGCTATTGATTCAAGATGAATCTGTTCTATATATGGATTTCATGTATCAAGCTCTGGTATTGATTACCTGTCCAGAATCCTCTCTGGGGCTCCTTTCATCACCAGGATGTGTCCAGTGGGACTGTCTTCTATCTCGTGAATAGACAGCTAAGAGAGAGAGATGGGGATTATTTACAGCTTAATCGATATCTGTATGACATCGACATCATTTGTTTGTTTAAAATCTTTACAACTTTGGCCAGGGGTTTCTTGTAGTTGCACCTGGTATTTGTTAGTTGAGTTGAATGGGATTTCTGCCACTTTTCGGTTGTTGTCTCTGAGAGTCTGAACACAGCCGGACGAGAGCTCGACACACTTCAACAGAGCAGACTCTGATGCGTCACCAGCTGTGTCCCTCTAAAAACACAGAAACTCACACCATCACAAATCAAACAACAACAGAGCACAATCTCTTAATTATAATTCACATCAATCTACATTGCTGTTTAAAATGTTAAGGTTGGTACATTTTTTATATTTTTAAAGTCTTGAAGTCTTAATTCCTGTGATGTCACTGATGAAGTGTCAGCTGCTATTACTTCAAAAAATCATTCTAATATGCTGATTTGGTGTTCAAGAAAGATTTCTCATTAGTATCAATGTTGACAGTGAGGAGCGTTATTTTTTCCCCAATGTTTTTGATGAATAAAAATCAGTGCATACTTGCTGAATAAAAGTATTAATTAATTTTTATTAAAAATAATAAAATATCTTGTTGGCTCCTAACTTTTGAATGGTTTTGTCAGTGATGCATTACCTTGCGCACAGGAATGTTCTCTTGTCCAGGTTTGAAGACAGCACGGTTACAAAGTCCTGCCACTCGAGACAGAGAGAACCATGTGGGAGAGCTTTTATCAAAGCAACAGCCTACACACACACACACACACACACACAGAGAGAGAGAGTGACATAGGAAAAGAAGAGATTTGGTTAAATGTGCTCAAACAGATATACAGATGTATGAAAGATCAAGAGGAGAATTATCCCTGTGAATGTTCAGAGATATCAAAACATTGCCCATTTAGCATATGCTTTCATCTAAAGCGACCTAACATATGCTAATTACCAGAAAAGTGTCCTTTGAGGATTATGGGTAAAGTGCCTCGCTCAAGGACACAATGGCCACCGTAATTGTGATCAGCAACTCTAATTGACACTGGAAGCTTACATTGTGTCCTAACGGCCATGTTTTCTTCAAAAAACTAATTGAGTCAGATCGTATTTGCAATAGATCTGTGTGATAAAGAGACTGAAAATCAAGACACTATTTAATGATTAAACCTATGTGTCTACTACTGACATCTAACCTGATTGGTCCTCGGTGGTGTCAGCCTCGTGGATCTGGTTGTCAAACCACATGTGAGCGACAGTCATCCGGTTCTGAGTTAAGGTTCCAGTTTTATCTGAGCAGATGGTGGAGGTGGAACCCAGAGTCTCCACGGCTTCTAGATTCTTCACCAGACAGTTTTTGCGAGCCATGCGCTTAGCAGTCAGAGTCAAACATACCTGAGAGATTGAATGGAGTTAAAGGAGAGACGACAATGTGTCACGGTCTTTCTGCTTTTTGAAAAGTGTTTTTGTGGGTCTATAAAAATCTATGGCAGAGGGAGCCTAACAAAGAGAGAAGGATTTAAAAATAAAATAAAAAAGAACGAGAACAAAGAGAAACTTCTGTGTCTGTGCGTACTACTGTTCAAAAACTTGGGGTCGGTAAGATTGTTTAATGTTTCTGAAAGAAGTCTTTTGTGCTCACCAAGGCTGCATTCATTTGATACAAAAGGAAATATAACAGTTTTCTATTCAAATATACTTTCAAATATATGTTGCTGTATTTCTGTGATGGCAAAGCTAGATTTTTCAGCAGCCATTTCCACATTTTTTACAGGATTCTTTTAAGACTAGAACGTTCTAAAGAACAGTATTTATTTGAAAAGAAATCTTTCATAATATTAAAAATGTCTTTACTGTGACTTTTGATCAATTTAACACACCCTTGCTAAAAACATTCAAAACATATAGTGCATATGTATCTCATAATATGTGTTTGTAAGATGGTCTCACCGTGACAGTAGCCAATAGGCCCTCAGGAACATTGGCAACAATAATACCAATGAGGAAGATGACGGCCTCCAACCAGGTGTAGCCCAGAATGAGTGACAGGATGAAGAAGGACACACCCAGGAAAATGGCCACACTTGTGATGATATGAATGAAGTGCTCGATTTCCATGTTGATGGGCGTCTGACCCACTTCCAGACCAGACGCCAAAGTCGCGATGCGGCCCATCACTGTACGATCTCCTGTAGCGATCACTATGCCATGGGCTGTACCTGCACATACACAAAAACCAATACAATTTTCAAGTTAAAGTAAGACAAAGGAGTGTCAAATAAACAAAAAAGAATGAATGCACACAAAAAGGAATTAATCCATTAATGTGCTAAAGAAAAAAAATTATTTAAATGAATGAAGAAATGAACACACTCATTATTATCTATGAATGAAGGACTGACCTTCAACGCAGTTGGTGGAGAAGAAGCTGATGTTTCTGGTCTCCAGAGGGTTTTCATGAGTTAACTCTGGAGAACGGGTCTGAGGTTCTGACTCTCCGGTGAGAGATGAGTTGTCCACCTGAGTAAGACAGACAGGAGGTACAGAAGAGAGGATGTTCTCTCAGGATTCTTGCTAAGACTATAGGTTGCTCTCAGATCTGAGATCTTCCTCTTAATATCTACATCACTTGCACTCTCTCTATACCTTGCAGCCGCTGGAGGAGATGATCCGAAGGTCTGCTGGGACTCTGTCTCCACCCTTGATCTCCACCAGGTCTCCCTGAACCACCTCTTCTGCATTGATCTGAAGTTTCTCTCCCTCACGAATCACCAGAGCTTGCTGAAAGACATAAAGTTCATTCCAAAGTTCCTCAAACATGATGGAGAAAAGTTATTTGGGAACAGTGAGAATGTCAGAACAGAGTTTGTAATATGCAATCTATTCTATGAAAGAAACACATTCACATGTATCTGTATGAGTGTGAATATTTATAGATGTTGTATCAATTTACCATGGGGCCATTTTTTATTTTATTTTTTCATTTTAGTCTATTAATCATGATTTATTTTATGCAACCATGTATTTATGTATTTAAAGTAACTTTAAAATGACCTTTTATAATTTCGCTTAATTTAAAATGTAAAACGTATTTATAATTTTAATTAATTTTGTATTTCAACTTATTGTGCTCTCTTCTATTTTAGCATTTATACTGTTTAATTGTAAAGTTACTTTAAAATGACAACATTTAATTTCATTTGAGAGAATTAAATTATTCTGAATAAAGTAATTTAGCAAAAGCGAGTAAAAATAAGAAAAACAAATACATTTTATTCTTTGCCTTTACCAAGTCCCTGTCTTTTATATTGCTCTTTATTTCTTTACTTTATTTCACCATATTTATTTCCGTACCATATGAACTGTTGAAATATTGTAATCACCATGCCAACAAAGCTAATTCTGAGGGGGGGGGGGGGGGGGTGACGTGATGACATGTGGTTTCTTTCATAAGTTAAGAAGGATTTACATACATTTATATAAATCATACATGGGCTTTTAAATGTTAAAAGGGATTTACATGGATTTATGTAAATCATATAAAATGTTGCTCATAATGGCTTCCGTTTGGGATTTGGTATCATTTACATTTATTCATTTAGCAAACACTTTTATCCAAAGCAATCCACTGCTGTTATCACACTAACCTGAGGCACCATGTTTTTGAACGAGTCCATGATCCGGGAGCTTTTGGCTTCTTGATAATATGAGAAGCAGCCGGTTATGATGACCACAGCAGACAGAACCACACCCAGATACAGCTACAGTAAACCAGAGAGAGGGAAACACAAGTCAAGGGTCATGGGGTTCAAAACGGCTCACATTTTGTTGACTCCACAACTCTTTTTTCATCTATAAATATACTATAAAAACAACTAATAGACGACCTTATGCAAAGCTGCTGACATCTTGCAGTTAAATTATTCTTTCATTTCTGAGATTCTACGCTGAAATGCACCTGTACATTTTCATGACCAGTATACAAAAGCTGTTGAATAGGTTTCAGTATAAAGAAATAAGTCCACCAGCCACCACAAAAGCTGCCATATTTTAACCATGTTTACATGAAAAATAGGCATTAACTTAGCAAAAGAACAGCATAGTCAGTCCATTTCATACTGTCTTAAGTCTTAAACTAAACCGTTTAGAATGGGTAATGCACAAAAATCATGGTGTAAAAGAGCAAACACAGTTAAATGATCCTTAACTTCACATTTTCATTTATCACTGACCCTAAACTGTCCCACAAGCAGCTGGGAGCTCAGTCCACAGACTGGGACTCATTCATCATACTGGATATGGGACAGCAGAGCTAAAAGCAATGTATCCACCTCAGTCTCCAACAACGTGCGCAGCAGGTTTTAATTCCCCTCTGGCGGAGTGAAACCAATTTAACTCTTCATTTATGTGATTTCCTCTTTTAATCGGCTTAAATACGGATTTTAAAAAACTTAGAGATTTGTAAAAAAGGAACTTGCCCAGGTATTAGTCAAATATTAGAGACATATGAGTACTTTCAGGCATACTATTTTTATGAATTATAGTGAGTGACTCATTTTTGATACTGTTCCAGCATCTACTTATAAGGGGGTTGTTTGGGATTTGAGCAATGCTTAAGTGGAATTTTAAAATAGGAAACCTGTGAAAAGGAATTACTTAAGTATTACAATCATATAGTTACATTTACTATGAATTATATTTTTTCGATTTTTTTATTTATAATAATTGTTTGAATGACATATTTGTGTTCACAGCATCTCAGACTTTTCAGATTTGCTCAATAAGCAGGTCGGATTTTTAAATATTCATTCCTTTCACAGATAAAATTTTTTTTTATTGTATTTCAATGCACAATGCTACACTACAGCACACATCACCTAAGCTCAAATAACATTTAGACTTTAGACAGATTTAAAGAAGTCAGTGTGTCTGGAACAGGCCAAAGCTCTAACAACAACTCACAGTCTGATTGGCTGCTAAATAAGCCCTCTCATTCTCATTGGCCGGATAGTTAGTGCACTCACATTGTCATTGACAGGCTCATCCACAGTGGCTGCCTGAATACTGTAGGCAAAAAAGCAGAGGATAGCACCGATCCAGAGCAGGATTGAGAATCCTCCGAACAGCTGCTTACAGAACTTCACCCACTCTGGTGTGGTGGGTGGCGGGGTCAGTGCATTTGGACCGTCACGGGCCAGAATTTCTTGCACTCTCTTATGGGTCAGACCCTGGTGGGATGGAGACAAAGTTACTCAATATTCCCTGCAGCAACTTTGAAGATTCCCAGCTAATAGCTTGAACCAGTCTAAATTGTTTTACTGGTCTAAAGTGGTCAAAAGGATGGTGGCTTTAGAGAGGTTTTGGGCAATTCTGCAGACAAGCCATTATTAGACACCAGGACAACTTTTTCCAAAAGCATTATAAGGCTTGACTGTGTTTTCTACTTATGCTTAGGCTTACAATGCTTCTGACAAATGTAGTCCAGGTTAACTAGGCTGGATAAAAAAATAAAATAAAATAAAATAAAATAAATAACTAGCTTCTCAAGGCACTTGGAAAATCAAGCCTTTTAAGTCACTTAAACTACTAAACAATTGGTGGATACCAGCTAGAAGAGCTTAAACAAGTAAACTAAGCTGCAGCAAAAAAATATTTACAATTTAATAAAACTTAAAAGTTAAAATATCGCAAAATAGCTATAAATGTTATATTTATTTAGCTAAAGCTCTTAGTGGGCCAGAATATATATTATTTAAGCATTTTATGTGGCCATGGGTGTGCTGCTTGAATGTGCCGGTGGGTAAAATGTCATGACGATTAGAAAAATATCCGATTCATTATTGCAAATGTCGAGGGTGGAAGTAAAGATGACTCACTCTGGCAAGGTCAACTCCATAACGAATACTGAGCTCATCTAGAGACAGCTTATGATCATCCTGCAGACACACACACAAGAACATCAGATATAATACAACACTTTATGTTTGCCAATTAGTTGGATCATCAAATTGTATCACATTCTTTTAGAGGCAATTTCATTGTTTAATTTCTAATTATCATCTCTTACACTCTCATACCTGCAGGCTCACACACTTTCTCTGTTATTTGTACAATGTGCATAGACACAAGATAATAACTTCTTACCAGTGCCACCTCTTTCTTCAGCTCATCTAAATCTTTATCTTTCATCTTTCTCTTTCCTCCCGTTGGAGCAGCCTCAGGGCTGCTTTCATGTCCGGACTGAGACAGAGAGAATAATACCCAGAGAATACAATTTTATTACTCAGATGTTGCTCCTTCATAGCTTATGAGACTTCTCAGTTTCATATGTACAGTGCATTCCCACTTTTTCTATTTTTTTTATTTGTAATGAGTTTGTAATAATTCACAGGAATAATTACATTTTAAGATAAATGAAAACAATGTTACAATGTATTTCACAATGTTACTGTTTTTGCTTTATTTTTGATCAAATAAATGCAGCATTGTTGAAAAAAAAAAATCATATACTGTTCAAAAATGTGGGAAATACTATATATATTTAGTCTATATTAGGTATATATAAAGAAATATTTTTTTTACACATTGCTATCTAGGGGAAACAAGTGCACTTTTAATAAATCCTCAGTTGAGATTTTTCTTTCCTAAAGGTATATTCATATAATGTTTGCACATATTTGTTAATTAGTCAGCTGAATATTTATAACACCTGAACTGTAGCTCTGTACTTTACTGAACATCATAATAATAATGCAGTCATTGTCGTGCCTTTAAAATTACATACAACAAGCTATGTAAAACTATGACAGACCTTTGACAGTGTTATCAAACACTGAATGTGCCTGAGCATTTCGGTTCATGTAAAGTAGTGTACTTTGTGAGTGCGGTGTGCTGACACACTAGGAGCAGGGTGTCATGGAAGTCACCTGGTCCTGTCAATCTTACTCAGCTGTGACTGAATGCGTGTTTGTCAGACACATGTACAGATAGAGCAGCAGAAGATCCTTCATTACTCCTTAAATCAGACCTCCTTTTGAAATTAATTCATATTAATACCAATCAAACATAATCAAGCCTGATCTATCACACCTCTCAGTCTTATTATGAGGATACAGACAGAGTCTTATCTGTAAAATAATGTTCAGATAATCACATACAGTAATCAGACAGACAACTTATGTTTCGAACAACGAACTTATTATTTCACAAACATTATAAATTAGATGCAGCGTCCACTGTGAAATGTTCAGGTCATATTTTCCCACCTAGAATTAAACATCAGTTATAAATGAATTGTAAACTTTTGTTTGCATTGTGACATTATATAATTCATAAGCTACTTTTCCCTTTCCTTTAACCATTTCATTACAGCAATGTGAAAAAAATATTTTTTATTATATTACATTATTTATTAAATTGTAAATTAAATGTGTTAATCAATAATGCATATTTTTATTATTTAGTTATTTGTAATTTTCTATAATATTAATTAATATACTTTTTAAGCGTTTAACATACTTTTTTACATTATAGTAAAAGAACGAAAAAATGACCTTAACTATCATAAAAAATAATGTCATAACATTAATCATTTTATTAGTTTTTAAAAACATTATTTATTCGCTCTGATCAGTCTGTGCACAGCCTCTCAGTGCTCTGCTATATGGGAGCGCGCGCTCTTCCGGCAGACGTGACCTAGCACCCATATAAGGAAATTCCGCTCCATCTAACGTCACACAGAGCCATACTCGAAAAAAACTTTCTGAAACTTGTGACAAACCGGAACAAACGTACAAATTAATTTTTGAAACTTTGTCCATGTTTAGCATGGGAATCCAACTCTTTAACAGTGTAAAAAACTCAGTATGCATGAAATAGCATTTCACCCCCCCCCCCCCCCCCCCCTTTAAGGCAAATTATACTTTTGTTCTTTCAATTTTGTTACAATTTTGGCACATCACCCAAACATTTCTTTGTGATATTCACGTTCCACATCCTTTCTGTCACTTTTCTCCCACACAAACATATTCCTACATAATCATGCTGTATTCCAAAGGAACGCTGTGATACTAAACAATACATTATTTAAGGGTGCACGGCACTCATTACAATCTGAGTGAAAGAAAGAAAGCCGTCAAGAGAAAAGGATAGACAGAATAACTGATGAAGCGCTACAAGAAGACACTCACCCCTTTTCCCATGTTCGTTGTTAATGAACTGACACCCGGATTTCTCCCCTCACATGTGTGGAAGACACTGGTGGCTTTTTTTGGAGGTAACATACCCCTTCTCCATCCTATAACACACACACACACACACACACACACAGCCTGTTCTCTCCCCCCATTTGTGCCTCAGGTTAACCCGAAGCTCACTTCCCACCCCCTGCTCTTAAAAACACACAGATACACACACAACATTAATGCCCACGGCTCTGTAAGCATGCACCTGCTTCCGCTTTCCCACTCTTTCTCTCCCTCTTACACACACTTTTATCATCATTAATTTTATGCTTGTTAGAAGAGCAGAGGAAGCGAGAACGCCTGATTTCTCCATCACCGAGATCTGTTGGTGATGATGTAGCTTGAGGATTTCTTTGCCATCTAAATCAAGCCTTGAGAACGTGGGAACTACAACTGCCATCAACGTCTCTGCCAGATCCATTAAGAACCGGACCGGAGAGAGCAGCTGTTCTCATGACCCCGCTGTGCCTGGCAGTGATACTCGGCTGACGTAAAAATCAGTGATAAATCACATGAACCTCACATGCTGCACTATTTACTGTCTCTGTGGAGGATATTTCACCTTTAAATGCTTCTTTTTGTATTCAGGCTAAAGGTTTATAGATCAAAATGGTCTAAACTTAGCAGAGGCAGTCAGTGTGCACTGGTTATAGTTTATTAATATGTACTTAATAAAGGCTAAGTAGTTTACTGACTGTCTCTTGAACACTTGAAACTAAAATATATAGATATACAGGGCCTTGCAAAGGATTCGTATTTTTTTCACGTACTGTTATGTTTCAGTCTCATGTTAAACTACATTTTTTCCACATCAGTCTACACTCCATACACAATGACAAAGCACAAAACAGATTTGTGACAACTCTGCAAATCTGTCACAAATAAATCACTGAAATAAGTACACTGCATAAGTATTCATACCCTTAACTTGTAGCTGGAGCACCTTTACAGCCTCGAGTCTTTTTGGGTATGATGCGACAAGCTTTGCACATCAACATTTGGTAATTATCTGCCATTCTTCGCACCTCTTCACCTCTTCACCAGTTCTGGCAGACATTTTCAGGTTTCTCCAGAAACATTTGATTGGGTTCAAGCCCAGGCTCTGGCTGGACCACTCGAGTACATTCACAGAGTTGTCTATAAGCCATTCTTACTCTGTGCTTTGGGTCATTGACCTGTTGGAAGGCTCGGGACCGCTCTTCTGAATGCTCTGGACTGGGTTTTCAGCCAAACAACCTTTAAACTACATTTTTACTATCCATAATGTTATATTCACCTATATTTACCTGGTGTGCGATCGCGCGTTCACCAGAGGTAGTAGCCATAGCAACAGGAGGAGCTCGGGAGCTTGGTCTTTATTAAAGAGTACAGTAAATTGAAGAAAACATTGTGTTTTGGAGATAAGTGTGTTGTTATTTATACTATTAGTTCTTTCACATGTCTGTAAAACTATACATGCTGAAAAAAACCATCATATGCTGGTTAGGTATGTTTTGACGCTGGGATGCTGGTTTATGCTTGTCCTTTGCTGGTTTATGCTGGTCCTTTGCTGGTTTATGCTGTTCTTTTTCTGGTTTATGCTGGTCCTTTGCTGGTTTATGCTGGTCCTTTCTGTTTCTGTTTTTCTGGTTTATGCTTGTCCTTTGCTGGTTTATGCTGTTCTTTTTCTGGTTTATGCTGGTCCTTTGCTGGTTTATGCTGGTACTTTGATGGTTTATGCTGTTCATTTGCTGGTTTATGCTGGTCCTTTGCTGGCTTATGCTGGTCCTTTGCTGGTTTATGCTGGTCCTTTGATGGTTTATGCTGGTCCTTTGCTGGTTTATGCTGTTCATGTGCTGGTTTATGCTGGTCATTTGCTGGTTTATGCTGGTCATTTGCTGGTTTATGCTGGTCCTTTGCTGGTTTATGCTGATCATGTGCTGGTTTATGCTGATCATGTGCTGGTTTATGCTGCTCCTGTGCTGGTTTAAGCTGTTCATGTGCTGGTTTATGCTGGTCCTTTGCTGGTTTATGCTGTTCATCTGCTGCCTTTGCTGGTTTATGCTGATCATGTCCTGTTTTATGCTGGTCCTTTGCTGGTTTATGCTGTTCATGTGCTGGTTTATGCTGGTCCTTTTATGGTTTATGCTGTTCATGTGCTGGTTTATGCTGTTCATTTGCTGGTTTATGCTGTTCATGTACTGGTTTATGCTGGTCCTGTGCTGGTTTATGCTGTTTGTGTGCTGGTTTATGCTGTTCATGTACTGGTTTATGCTGGTCCTGTGCTGGTTTATGCTGGTCCTTTGCTGGTTTATGCTGTTCATGTGCTGGTATGCTGGTCCTTTGCTGATTTATGCTGGTCCTGTGCTGGTTTATGCTGTTCATGTGCTAGTTTATGCTGGTCCTGTGTTGGTTTATGCTGTTCATGTATTGGTTTATGCTGGTCCTGTGCTGGTTTATGCTGGTCCTGTGTTGGTTTATGCTGTTCATGTACTGGTTTATGCTGGTCCTTTGATGGTTTATGCTGTTCATGTACTGGTTTATGCTGGTCCTGTGCTGGTTTATGCTGGTCCTTTGCTGGTTTATGCTGTTCATGTGCTGGTATATGCTGGTCCTTTGCTGGTTTATGCTGTTCATGTGCTGGTTTATGCTGGTCCTGTGTTGGTTTATGCTGGTCCTTTGCTGGTTTATGCTGGTCCTTTGCTGGTTTATGCTGTTCATGTGCTGGTTTATGCTGGTCCTTTGCTCATTTATGCTGGTCATGAGCTGCATAAACCAGCATACCAGTGTCAAAACATACCTAACCAGCATATTTTTTAGCCGTGCGCCAAAAGAGAGATAGGAGTAAACAAGAGCCACACATATTTATAAAAAAATTTAAAACATTTTTAAACGTTTACAATACAATAACACTGATGGTTATTCAGTTTATATTCAGTGCACACAAAAACACACAAGGGATCTGATTTTGTTTTTATTGACGTTTTTCTGAAATTATTCTAACTTGAGATTTTCTTTTTACAAGACATTTACAGAAATCCAAAGTTAGCTGTGTTAAAGTCAAAATAAATGTATAAAATAATTAGACTTTTTAATGGAGTTTGAAGAAAGAACGGTTACCTAGACCTGTACCAATAAAGGTGCACAATACATACAACATGGGAATTCCCCGATATTTAAACACAGTTTAATGGCAGGTACCATGTGGCTGCTCGACATTTACTCTGAGATGCATAAAAATCATCTGTCTGTAGGCTGACAAACATAATTCCCACAAGCCCTTGCAATTCTATAGCTTTTCCTAGCATTCCCAATGAGAGCCCCTGTCTGGTTTGGGGCTGACATGCATAGACATGAAGACTTGAACAGAAAAACATATCCTGTGAGACTGAGATGTTTATTGTACTTTGGCTTGACTTTTCACCTGAATATGAGTTCAGTCCATGTCTTCATCCCAGTATTTCATAATTTATGTCTCTCTCAAAAATCCAAAAACCTTTCCACCCTCATTGCATCACTTCCCGCAGCCTTAACATGCCAACACCATGATGGTAAACACTTCACGAAGAAACAACCACATGAATTCTGCCATGTCAGTCAAATGAAAGTGCAGAAATATTATTAAACATCATTAAACTCTATTATATTTCTGCTTCCAACACACAAACAGTCCCAGGGTGCTGCTGCACAGCTTGTCATTACTAACAATGACATGACGAATGTTTCTACAATGTTGTTTTTATGTAGTTTTGCTCCCCAAACACGTTGACAGGTTACAGACATATCATCAGACTTAAAACACACACATGCAAAAGTCGTGAAAAACACGCATCTATCGTAGTCAGCAGAGAGCTAGCTAAAAGAACTTCAATTTTTTTTTGCATTGACATCTTTGCAACAGTACGGCCAAATTAAAATGTTTTCTCCTGTGGGCAGCAGGGGGCAGGAGAGAGCACAGGGGTAATTCTAATACCAGCAGAAACAGGGAATGACAAGAGGTGGTGGTGGATGAGCATTCGTGATAGTTAGAGGAGGATTAGAGAGAGGTGAAGTAAAACTATGACTCATGTTGGAGTGATGGGCCTTGCCAATGATGTGTGGAGATGGTTGGGGGAAAAGTGCAACGGTAGGAGCCGGCCCTCACTGGACAGAAGGAAGACACAGATAGCTCTCCAGTTACAAGAGAGTGTTAAAATAATCAGCTGTTTGTCAGACAACAGCTTGTGTGGACAGACATGAGAATTTGACTTAGAGTATCAAGTAACTCTCACACAGCGCGTGAATGTCTCTGCCAGCAGTATCGACGTCATTTTGGGTATTTCAGTCACTGCAGTCAGAGCAAAAACACACCAACTCTAAATCAGATTCAAATTCCTGTCAAAAACCTATTGGGATAGCACTTAAAATTGCTTGATGGGATACATGAGATGATTGTTAGTGTGTGTTGGACAAAATATGAATAGATTTTATGTGACTGAAATGAAATTTTAACAGTGGGGAAGTGTGTATTTGATTCCATGATCTAGTGCTATATTTAGCTCTCAGTAAAATGAGGATGGCGAGGGAGGCTACTTTAGGGGGCCGGCCTACAGGAAGTGATGTAATAGCACCAGTATATCAAATGACAAGAATAGTGAAAAAATAGAAGACAAAGTATATATTATATAAAGACCAAACAAAAGGTAGAGAGATTAGAGAATAGGAAGACCAAAGACAGACAAAACAGAGAGACAGGAAGTAAAACAGAGAAAAATAGAAATAGAGGGAGGGAATGAGAAAAAAGACAGTTAATATAAAGTGTCCAAACCATTTTGTAACAAAAGTATAAAGTGTGAAAAGTGTGCAGCTTGGATTGTGTTCTTGTATAAGATTGAATATGTGTAGAGAGAGAAAGAGAGAGAGAGAGAGAGAGAGAGAGAGAGAGAGAGAGAGTTGTCTGTCACTTAACAAGGGGAAACCATTCTGCCACTATTACAGCTCTCACAAACTGTCAGTGTGTGTGTAATGGACGGCTCTGAGCTCTGGGTTTTGTTGTGAATGTGTGATTTTTTTTGTAACCAAAAACAAAAACAAAAAAAAGTGTCCTAACCAGTTGCAACACAACAACTTGTTTTCCCTGAAAGCAAATACTGAGCGCATTTTCACAGAACAGATGTACAATATACGACATGAGTGGGGTTCAAAAATCCACAATAAAAACCTGGGATTTGAGCTCATTTAAACCTGGAAACATCCCAGAAGGCTTTAGGATTTAGGACTTAAAATGATAATCTCAAATCAGTTTTTACACAAAACTGTGGAGTTCAAGCAGCTTGAAAGCTGCTGTTATAAAAGCAAAAGTCAAATCAAATACTAACAGATTCTGAAATTCATATAAAAAAAAAAACTATCCTAATATTTTCTTGCAAATTGTTAAGCTGATTGTATAGTTTATAATCACAATGCATTGAAATGAAATAAATACAAATACAGTTGAACCTATTCAGAATTTTGAACCTCACTGAATCCGGAGAGTGATTAGATTTTAATGTGGGCGGAGCTACATAGCTGAACATAACAACGACAGAACACAAACAACCCACATGATATCAAACTATATAATAATTATTTGTTATAATCATAAAATATTTTGTCACAGCTGCAAGTAAATGTATAGATATTGTGTTTGTAGATTTATCGTGTTGCATATTGATTGGACACAGTTTTTTTTTTTTTTTTGGAATTGAATCAAAATGAGAAATTTCACCTCTCTCCTGTCCTCTTGTTTTTAAGGATTCATCTTTATCTCCTTGCCTCCAAAATTCTCCACCACCCCCTCTTTTCATACCGGTCTCTCTCACTTGAGAGTGAATTTGCGCGCGAGTTGAGAAAAGACCACAGCGGGACTCGTTTTAGTTTGCCCTCCCTCTCTCTCCTGTTTAGTGAGCTCTAGCTCAATGGTCATAAGAACCCTGTCCTGCCTGCCCATCCCCGCAGCCTCTTCCTGGGCTTGGGTCTGGGTGGAGGTGGCCCCGCTCTGGAGCTCTAGCTCTCTGCTCCACAATCCCTATTTCTTCTCCCTGCGAGACTCCTGTTTCTTCTTCTCAGACGCTGCCGCTTTCAGCTTGGCCGGATCCGTCACAGCCAAAGCCTGGAAAGAGAGGGAGTGTGGAGAGGGGAGGAGTGAGTCACTACGGGAGGAAAGAGAGAGAGAGAAATAGAGGAATAAAAAGAAAGCAAGAATGAGAGAAAGGAGAGAAGGAAAAAGAAGGGCTTGTGGGTTAGGTGGGAATGGTCAGATGAGTTTAACGGATGAGAGGAACCAGAATAAGGCAGGTAGTTTCATTACAGAAGAGAAGAAGAAGAAAGAAGAGAGTGAAGTGCTAAACGAGGGGTTAGAAGGAGATGAACACCAGGGGAACTTTTGGTTTCTGGAAAGGGAGGACAAAACAGGAAGTGGCCAGTTAGGGAGTGTCAGCGTGACATCACAGCACCTTAATAAAAGAATCTTTATACAGCTGACCTTTGACCCCTTGGGATGCTGAAACAAGTCTGATTGTCTTTTGTTTTTTCAGAAAGAAGGTTCAGTTCTGTCAGAAACCTGAAATGGTGCTGCATGTAACTCACTTAAAGGTGAATTGAATCATTTTTTAAAGTAAAAATACTTTCTTTTAACCCAGTTTTACAGTGAGTAAAACATTTTCAAAACTATAAAAGCGTGCTAGTGGGGTTTTGGAAAGATCCTGTTCGTTTGATGCTTCTAGTAGTGCATAAATTAAACACTTCACCTTTAAAGGAATATTCCAGAATAAACACAAGTTAAACTTGATTACCATTGAATTTAGAACTCTGTTGATGGAACTTAACTTGTTTTTTTACCCAAAATATTCCTTTACATTCTTTGTGACATCAAATCTAGAAATATGTTCCAGAAAGGTTTACAGTTACTGTACATATTATCTTTTCTTTCTGCTTTTGTGACATAAATGCACTTTAAACTCATGTTAAACTCTGCAGCATGTTTCCGCTGTAGGATTTTAAAGTCCTGAGACCTTAATTCTATTCTGCAGCCCATAGACTCTTTATCAACCTGAATTCACCTGTTCACTGGAAATTGGAGGGTGGACTGGGTTTGCACTGACAGAACCAAGAAAATAAAGAAGTGAAAGAGAAAGAGTGAAGCTGACAGGAGACGCACACAGAGGAGCACAAATACAGGAGCGTATACTGAAACCGATGACAGAAAGAAAGAAAGAAAGAAAGAAAGGCAATAAAGACAGAAAGATCATAAACAATACAAGATCTGCTAGTTTGATCCTGTACAAGATGAGATGTGTGCGAGGAAGGCAGTGGCTTGATTGTACGTGATGGTGTTTGTCATGATATAATATATGATTAAAGCAGATACATGATTGAGTCTGACAGCATTTTACAGTTCACCTGTGGAGAGAACGAGGACAGCAGGAAAGGGAGGGGATGAGACAGCTAGAGGAGAAAAACCAGTGATATGAAGGATAATGGAGTGGAAAAGTGCACAGAAGCAAATAAACCCAGAGAGACAGAAAAAGAAGAGTAAGGTGGTATGTAAACGAATGGCATGTTAGCATAGAAAAATATGTTTGAGCTCAATTTGACTGCCAGCTCAATGACACTGATATGATGTTCCCTAAGTCCACAGGACCACGGGGAAGAACTGAGAGGGATAATGTACAGTATTCTTCAATCTGGACCACAAATCATTTTCCATTATCTGCGTTTTGGTTTAACCTTTAATGTCATCCCATTGGTATCTTAAGAATTGTTATACTGTAGCCTAATTTCTCCACATGGCTAATTGCACACAATTGCAGTATATGTAGCAACGACAAACTTGCCTGTGTGCTTGTGTCTAAATGAGGCTTCATAAACTGGCATGCAGACAAGAGCACAAACAATGAGGTAGATGTAGCTTTAATTGAAGTTTTGGCTTCCAAGAACCTGACTCTTCTTTATTGCTTATTATTATTAATGCATTTATTTTATTATATTTCTAATATATATAATTAGAGTTATTTATTAATATAATTTATTATTATTTTTTTTTATCTATATAACAGTTTAATTTATTATATTATTTTATCTGCTTAATTTTTAATTAAATCTAATGTACACTGTATGAATAAATACGATTTTTATTTTTTTGGAAATGAAAAAAAGTTTATGCTCACCAAAGATGCATTTATTTGATCATTTTTTCTTTTTTTATATACATTTTTAGATGTAATGTATTCCAGTGATGGCAAAGCTGAATTTTCAGCAAACATTATTTCTGTGCAACATGATCCTTCAGAAATCATTTTAATATGCTGATTTGGTGCTCAGTTATTATACGTGCTCAATTATTTATACTGTTTCTTATTATTACTGGAAACAATTTTGCTTCTTATATTTTTTTTTGTGGAATTTCCCCCTCTAAGGATTCTTTGATAGAAAAATCTAAAGAACCGCACTTACTTGAATTATGTCTTTACCATCAGTTTGGATCAATTTCATGCACTATTGCTAAATAAAAGTATTAATTAATTAATACTTACTTACCTCAAACCTTTGAGTATTGTTTTACAGTTTTTACCAAAAAAATTCAAGCAGCACAACTGTTTTCAACATTGCTAATAATAAGAAATATTTTTTAAGTGCCAAATCAGCATATTAGAATGATTTCATGATCACGTGACACTGGAGTAATTGCTGCTGAAAATTCAGCTTTGCATCATAAGAATAAATGTTATTTTAACATATATGAAAACAAAAATAGTTATTTTAAATTGTAATAATATTTAACAAATTACTGTATTTTTGATCAAATAAATTCCTCCTAGGTCAGCATAAGAACATAATTATTCTGAACTTTTGACTGGAAGTGTGTGGAAATGGACAGACTATTTATTTTTTTATTTTTTAAAAGGACTTTGGTCAAAAGTAACCACAGACAAAAAATGGGGAGACTACCGGAGGACAGGAGGTCTTTAATAAAGCTCAAGAGAAAGAAACTGGCAAGCATGTGTGTATGTGAATGTGTGTGTTTGTGTGCATATTTAGAGTGGACGCAGGTGGGCACTTGCCTGTTTTTGCTGTGATCCTTCTTTTCCTTTGCCTTTCCTGCCGTGTTTACTAAGGGAACAAAAATACAAAGATTGCATGAAAAAAGTGGACACCTGGTGGAAGGAGGACTCAACTGCTTGTTGTGAAGGTACTCTGATTTTTACAGTTGACAAGTTGTAGAAAAGTTGTTCAAAGTTGATAGAACAAGCACCGTTTACATTTACAAGTAGAACAGTATATTGAATTACTGTACATTAATACTTTATATTTATGGAAGACTATAATGGACATGCACATAAAAACAAAACAAACAGCAGTTGGTTGCTCAAAAGTCACATGTCAAATATGTGCAGTTCTTGGTAAAATAGTTGTGCATTTAATCTGGCTGTGAAAGAATAGGTGACTTAGTAGTCCTCAGTTTGGCTGGGGGTTCTGTCAATGCCTTGCTCATGGCGTGTGTTTTTGTGTGTGTGACTGGTGGGGATCTGGGTTGTGTCTTGCTAACCATGTCTGTGTGTGTGTGTGTGTGTGTGTGTGTGTGTGTGTGTGTGTGTGAATAGGAGTATGTGTGTCAAGGCCGGGCAGAGGGTCGGGTCGGGCTTGAGGGAGCAGATGCTCCCAGACTGACCTCATGCTCAAGCTGAACACTCGTCTGGCCACCAGGAAACGCATCAGATAGTAAATTGCCACAATGAGGATCAGCAGTCCCAACACTACGCCAATAATTGCTCCTGTTATCACACCAGCCTGGACTGGAACTGAGAGAAGAAGAGAGAATATACAGTGAGAAGCGTTGAGGTCTGCAGATTAAAGAGCAGTTTTACTGATCTATTAGTTGCAGTGTGTCTTTGCCGTAATGCACCAGTTTTATGTGGTGTGGGTTTTTACAGACACGACTATATTACTGGAAAATAACTCCAAACAACATCAATCAATGTCCACCTGGAAATTTTCTCATTTTTTCCTCGACATATCCCACTAATACCGTACTGAGAAGTTAAATTTACTGTTTAAAAGGGAAACAAAGAGGAAACTCAAAAACACCTGTGCTGTGTGAGGCTTTTGGATTCAACAAAGGCTATTCTTCATGGAAATTGTACTTTCAGAAAAAAAAAAGTACGACCACACAAGGAAACCACTCAGGACTCTCTGCCTTACTGTTATTTTGTGCTTCCATTAGCAGCAAACTTTCATCTCCTGCCATATGATTTCCTAGATTTTGTATGCCACCCTGGAATAAGATGGGCCTAAAGGCAGTCTTGATAGAAACTGCAGCATGAGAGGAAAGCAAAGGGTTCTCTTGTGCAGTACGTTTCTCTGCGAAGCAGCCGTTTTTTGGTTCTTAAAATCATTTCTTATTAGTGGATGAAGACAAAAAAGTGATCTGTTACCCTTCTCAAACACAAACAGTCGAACGTGAGAGGGGCTGCCAGCAATGTCAGGTGGGTTCTTGGCATCACAGGTGAAGGTTCCGTTGTCTGCAAAGTCAACATTCTTTAGAAGGATAGAACCATCGCGGCGACTGGGGTTCCCCACAAATTCCATACGGTCCCGGAACGGGCCTTTGGTATCCACATAGGGTATTCCGCCGGCATAGTGGAAAATCTAAATGATGATAGACAGCTTATATTATCATCCTATATCTTATCATGAAATGTAAACCTATTTTAGATATGATTTCATCAAATGCATCAATTTCAAAAAAGCAGAGAATTTTCACCGCAAATCTACTTACAGTGGAAAATGTGATTTTACAGATTTATAATTTTTTATCAAATTAAATTTCTGATAAACTAATTTACAAATCAAATGAAGTCATGCTATTCAATTCACTACACTCTGTTCCACTGCATAGCAAAAGAAATTAGATTTTAAACTACTAGAATTACTCGTATGAACAAGCATCCTGAAATAAATGCAGCCGGTTGGCCAACCTAAAGACTTTCATGGTACAATACAATTTGGAAAGCAGAACTACACCCACAAGGAACTAATATTTCTGTTTGCAAGGTAATTATCTCTACAAACCACACAGACACAAGGGTATTCCCAAGGGCTGGGCATGTACTCATACAGATATGTGAGTTACACTACCAATGCATACACCTTTTAACAGGTTTAGGGAAATGCAATCACACTACATTAATAATATGAGGCTTCATGCTGTAATTGCAAATTAAAATAATAATTAAAAACTTGTGAAATTGAAGTAGCTGCTCTCAAGCAAGCACAGCTTTTTTAATTTTCTTTTCAGATATCCTGGAATATAGACATACAATAAGGCATCCAAACAAATTAAGTTATGTGACGTGAAAAAGTCCTTCTTTTGATGTGGTTAAAATGCCTTTGCAGCCTTGGTTTTCTGAAGAATGCTTGACTATTCAGATATAAGTGTGACGTTTAAAAAAACAAATGATCTAAAATTAAATCAGTGAAATGAATCTTCAGATTAGTCAACTGATTTATTATAAAATGATCTGTATGTTAATTTTGTGTGTGTTTGTCTGTATAGACACAACATCTTAAAGAGAAAGTTCAGCTAAAAACAAACACTAAGTCATTTTTTTCTCACTCGTGTTCTGTCATATCTGTATAACTTTCTCTCTTGCAAAGAAACGTGGATGGGGACCAGGTTAAAGAAAAGAGAAGTCTGGACATTCTGCAAAATATCTCTTATGTGTTCCATGCTACAATATGTTATATGGGTTGAGTTATTAAAAATGTAATATTTGGGGTTACCTATCACTTTAAATAATCTTTCACTGTAAACCAGAAAAAGGTGTAGGTATTGTCTTAAAATAGTGTGTTTCTGCATGTGTATTTCTACGCACAGAGATGGCTTCTTTTGCCCCATCTGGACGGTAGTGCCATGAGAAGGTTACGTCTGGAGAAGTCCATTGCCAAGAGAAGAAAGAGCAGGAGAGTCTGACATCTGTGCCCACCAGCGCATGTCTCTCCCAGCTTGTGTACACAACAATAGCCGTGGTCTGAGAGGCTGGAGCAAACAAACACACAGGGTCCGGAATATTAGCAACATGGGGACACAAATATGATTCTAAAGAACATCTTTGAAACATGAAAAGTCAACAATTTGTCACTAAAGATTTATTTTAAATGATAGCCACAGAAATTCGCACAAATTAAATAATTAAAATTTCAATAAAAGTGAACAATAAGACCATCACATATATATATAAGATAGCATAAAATACAGCATTTGTATCATTGATATATTCTATAGAGTAAGCAATTTATGTACATGTTAGAAAATATTATAAAATTTAAATTCATTGAATAGACAACTGATACAAAAATAAACCTAGACCCAGAACAAGAATAAATGCTTGATTTTTTTAAATGTCTTTGATACAGCAGTTTATTCTATTTAATATTTTTGTACATTTAGAAATAAGAAAGAAAAAAAACTTATAAAAAAGAACTTAAGACCTACAGATATAATTAAACAAATGAAAGGGTCGATTTAAAACAATAAAGAGAAGTAAAAATGAAGGAAAGTGTCTCTCTGTTCTGACTCTTTGATCAGTCCTTTCTGATCTGCTTCATTTCTCGAACTGGGCCAGTTTCGAACAGGTAGGCAACAGGTGCACAAACGACAGGTGAGTCTGAACGTACAGTAATTCTGTAATACTGTATAGACACTTATGAGAAGGGCTTCTGGTTAGCTTCAAAGTTAGTTAGTTTGCTTTGTTGTATCAAAATAATAAAATGCAAGATAGATTAAATGTATTTACCTATGCCCAAGAGCACCACGGACGTCAGTGCCAGTACAGACAGCATGATCTCCCTCTGTTCTCCCCGCAGGTCAGTGTGTGAGGGGTTCCGAGAGAGCGAGGGATGGTGAAAGGAGAAGAGATGGAAGGGAAAGGGAATGAGACCAGAGGGCATCAAGATGAGACTATTCAGTCCTGGACTTTATACCCAACCACACCCCAAACATTAGCCCCGCCTCCACCACCTCATTATCTCTTGCCCTTTCTTTGGCACCGTCCCTGACACGATAGTCTCTCTCGCTCCCTCTCTTTTTCTCCTTCTAAAAGACAGTCTATGAACACGATATAGAAAGGACAAGTGATACAATAACCTGAGAATGAACCCTCTCTCTCGCTCTCCAGCCAGTTAATAAAAGCATTGCAGAATATGTTTAACAAGGAAAGATCAAATTGAAGGACAAAAACACTGCAGCATTAAAGAAAGACAATCTCTAAGTTGGTCAGATTATGTTTGGAGTTAAGTGTGTGTGTGTGTGTGTGTGTGTGTGTCTGTGGTTTAATACTCTGATACCTCCCTTCTCCTTATCCTGTCACGCTTGAGTGCTGTTTGTCTGTAATCCTTCCTCTCTTATGCTGATGATTCGACTCTATAAACAAATCATACCCGGAGAAGCCATCGGTCTGAAAACACAATGAGCTGCAGGTCTCTTCCATCTCACCTGTCCTGACCCGGTCGCCATCTGCCTGCCACTCACATTCACCGCAACAGGAAGGAAGATGCATTTAAAGGTGAAGGGTGTATTTTAAGTACCGCCAGGATCACAGAAAAATGTAATAATGCTTCCAAACAGGTTTCCTGACTATGTGCCATTATTCGGACAAACAGGTTTTCATGTCCCAAATACAAGCCAAATGGTTGAGCCAACGTTGGCAAAGCAATGTTTTGAGAGCACCATGGTGTTTAGACTGTTGGAGGAATTGACCTACCTTAATTTGCATATTAAATCGAACCAACGTTTCATCTTTAACTCTATAAAGCCTGCAGTACTATGTATATGTGAATATCTAAGGCCTCTAAATTTTCAGCATGATCAATGCAACTGAAAAACCTGTTGGAACACAATCTACACATCCCTTCTATCACTTGACTTACAGTTTATATTTTTTAGTAAGCGAAACAGCTTTTAACTGTAAAAATATCCAGGTTGTTGTACATTTGCAGTGAAATCTGAAATTATTTTTATAATCTAAAATGTTAGATTAAATAATATTTCAAGATGAACATTTACTTTATGTGATTGCATTTTATGCAAGTAATCCATTATACAATTATAAACATCCCATTTATTTATAATACAAGCTATCAGAAATTTTATCTTAACTGTTGCTATCATTATTTACCCCTTACTTCCGTTTTATAGTCATAAAACAGTTCTCAAAATATCTTCTTTTTCCACATGAGAATGAAAGTCATACAGGTTTGAAATGACATAACAGTGAATGAATCATTTAATATTTTAAATTTTTCCACTGATATTTACGCATTTAGCAGCCATGCCATCTAAAGCGACATATACAGCATTAAAGATACTCATCTTTCAGTTCATGTATTCCTAGTAATTGAACCCATGACCTTGGCGTTGATTGCGCTACGCTCTACTGTTTGGGTTACAGGAATGAACAAACCTTTTTAACAACTATCCCTTTAACAACAAACACAATATATTAATGCATGATGATAACAATATCACATCAAGGAGAAAAGAAAGACGGGGCAAGAGAGTGAGTATGACAGTGAGAGAGAGAAAGTCTCCTCCTGACCCTGTTTCTCCTCTCGCTGCCCTTTCACCAGGACACATTTATGGGATGAAACAAAGACATCTCTTTCTTCATCCTTCTCTTTTTCCATGTGTCCCTCTCTTCAGATTCCTCTCCTCTGCTGACGTCTTCCAGACACAACAATACAGAGAGAGAGAGACAGACAGAAAGACATGGGGTGAGCGGGCGGGTCTAATTTAGAGCTGCTTTCTTTCTCTTCCACCATCATTGTCTGTAGACAAAGGTTTGCATTCTTTCCTCCTCCAGTCTCCCACCCACTCCTCTTATTCCAGCAAAATGGCATTAAAGCGGACAGAACATATTAGAGAGGGAGATATAAACATGAGTTGATATGAGGACATTGGGATAGTGGTGTGATAAATCTGACCATTTGGAGAATCTGGCATCTTTTGGATTTAGTGTACGTCACAAACTTCAAACGTGTTTTACTTTTCATTCATAACCAGAAAAACAGCATTAGTTGACAAAAAAAATAAAAATTAATTAAAATAAACATTTAAAGTAAGTGTTTGCAATATGAACACATTTTGAAATTTAATTTATTAACTCCTGGGATGTAAAGCTACATTTTCAGTAGCCATTCTTCCAAACTCAGGTGTCACATGATCCTTCAGAAATCATTATAATATGTTGATTTTGCTGCTCTTTTTCATGCTGCTTAATTTTGTATTTATTTATTTATTTTTTGCGGAAACCATAATACTTTTCATAACATACTTTGATAAAACAGAAAACTTTTAAACAAAACAACATTTTGTCAATTTTAATCAATTTACTGTGTCCATGCACACTGAACAAATTAAATAAAACAATTATATATATATATATATATATATATATATATATATATATATATATATATATTTATTTATTTATTTATTTATTTTTTTTTTTCAAAAGAAATAAGACTAACATGCTAGATATAAAGTAAAAATAAATATATGCACATTAAAAATGCAGCTAATGACAGTTTGCTCAACTTGAGAAATGTAATGATACACAATGGCATACGTCAGTTAACAAAAGCAGCCAAATATGACATTCCTGTTGGTTTCCAAGGTTACGGGTCCCTTCTCCACTTCTTTTTTTCCGTTCAGAGCTACAGGGACTGTGAACCTTATTAGACATTTCTGCAAATATGCCAGTTTAGGCGTTTTTGGCCAATTTACTGCAATCCCAAAGGAGACACAACTTAAAACAAATAGTTAAATAATAATACATAACTCAAAGATGAGAATGCATAAACAAGGCGATGCATTCGGGTTAACACTAATGCGAGTATATTAGACGTGTTTGTTGCATACAGATGGAAATCAAAGGGCATGACCACAGTGTTGACATTGGGTTTGACTTTGACAGCAGGACCAATCAAAATGCACCATCAGCTGAATCCCAAGTGAGAGCTACTGGAACACACAGTCTTGAGTGACAGCTGTAGAATGAGCATGAGGAAAGACAGACAGGCTGGTGAAAAACCTGCGAAAGAGAGAAAATTGAGAAAAGATAAGAGATGACAAAATGCAGCAGTGTATACATGAGAATAAACCGCTGAAGACTAATGTGAAATGAAACTGAAATGATTGCATATCTACTTTATATACTGCTGAAAGCATCTTGACTGTAAAAATATGCAAAAACACCTTAAAGATTTGTCAGGGATTTTGTAGGGAAGGTCATTTTATGTCAACCATACTGAAACATTATCACAGTTTTATGTTTATATATATATATATATATATATATATATATATATATATATATATATATATATATATATATATAATGTTGGTGTTTTAGCTGTGCTAACTTCTGTCTGTTGTTAACATAAGATTTCGAACTGAATAAAATAAGATAAAAAATAAAATAAAATCTTTATGGATGTCAAAGTTAACAATGACATCAGAAAATATTTGTAATGTTACCTTGTAATATATTCTTTATATTATTACAATTATCACAAAAAATAAACAAACAAAAAAATCCTTGAAGTGGTCTGACATCAAAAACATACACCTACTACAAAAAGAGGGGACATTCATAATCACAATTATATCCCTATATCCCCAAATGGACAATCTAAAAAAGACAGACCACAGCAAAAAAAAAAAAAAAAAAAAAAAAAAACCTTTACGCTGTCTGACATCAAACACACGGCTACTAGCAACACAGATGACATTCATAAAGTAAAATAAAATATAACAAAAAAGCTGTTTTGGGGAAACTTAAGTCTAACCTATCATAACACAAAGAACATACAGAGATCTGAATATAATAATGAATGACTAAATCTTTATGATTAAAATGAAAATTTAAGTATCGAAGATATTAATAAAAACTATAGTATCTCGATACTAAAACTGACAAGAAAGTCACAATGTAGTACTTTGTCTTCATTTTAACCAATGCTTTATTATTTTAAATCTAATAATCATGTTTTGTAAAATATTTAGATTTTAAAAAAAAAAGCATGATCACTCTTAATACCACTTGTTTCGATAAATTATAATAGCCTTTTTATTAAATAATTTACATTCTTATAGATTTAAGTGTGGTTTAACTATATGAATACTGTTGAAACCATGCAATGTACATTATATCTGATGACATTAGACCTAAATATGTCACCAGTAGACATCCACACACACTCCACAGCAAAGGAGTCCTTAAAACTGACATCATCAAACCCAAGCCATCCACTGTGGTAGCAAAACACACACACGCCTAATGGCAACAGAGCTGACATTCAGCTGGGTCACGTCGGGACAAAGAAGCGATCTGTCTTTTCTTCCTCCCTCCATTCTACCCTCGGCTCTTGTTCTCACATGGCAGGGATGTCACTGGGAGCACCAAAACAAGGGATGCAGGGAGAGAGAGATGAAGGGATGCAGAGGAGGGGCATAAAATGGAGAACAAAAGCATTGTTTGGATTTAAAGATGAGTTATTGTGTTGAGGAACCGTGTGCTGGAGTAGGAGTGAGGAACTTGGAAAGCGAAAGAGAGAGAGAGAAATTTGGGGCCAGTGTGTACTCTCTCTCTCTCTGTCCCTGTCAATGGAAGAGGACAGAAAATGGGTCTCATTTGATTCATTCCAATGATTTTGTGACCTACAAGACTCTCAGGGAGTGTTTGAGACTGTTTGCTGACAAGTTAGCATGACACACACGCGGTCCTCTGGGTGGAGAGCGGTATATTTACCCTGAGGAAACGCAGTCTGCCATGAAACCTTTGAGCTCTCGCACACGCTTATGGTCCATACTCAAGGAATACATTACAAGCCCAAAAGAGATAGTTCAGTAAAGAATGAAAATTGTCATTTACTCACCCTCAAATCATTACAAACACATATACGTCTCTTTTTTTGGCTCATAAAAGGAAAAATGAAAACTACTCTGGACGCTTTTGTCCATACGATTGCAGCGAACAGGTACCGAAGATTTCAAGATTAAAAAACGATAGATGAAATCATCATGTGGTCCAGATGACTCATAAGCTAGGCTATATTTATTACTGAAGTCCAGAATAGTGCATAATGTACAAATGTGTGAGCATACAGAAATATACATTTTGT
Organism: Carassius auratus; assembly: GCF_003368295.1. NCBI lineage: Eukaryota > Metazoa > Chordata > Actinopteri > Cypriniformes > Cyprinidae > Carassius > Carassius auratus. The sequence goes on along the minus strand of NC_039269.1, from coordinate 2,659,792 downwards.
ATAGTTGAAGCTTAAATAATAAAAAATAAAAAATGCATCGTTATCCTCAGATAAGCATACTGCACATTTAACTTAACGTTAAAGCACACAATAAAATGTATTACATTTTTGTGTAAAAACGTCTTTATTTTTGAGATTCAAAGCAAATAATTCTCATTATAAATGGAGTCAAGCATTGCATTTTAGGAAGCTCTTTAAAAGCACAACAAAATTACTAGTTAAAAAAGAAATCCAATAACATTAATAAGCAATATACTTTGTAAATAACACTAAAACAACAGTTACTCTCGGTAAACATACTGCCATTCTGAGCACAGCCTGTGAATATATTAGGTTGACTAGATTGGTTTAGTGCTTAGATTCCAGTTAATAAAAACATGTGGTTATAACACAAGCCCTTGCTAATGAACAGCAGAGTCATTTAGCCGAATGCTTCAAGGCTCTTAAAATCAATGCTCTTATCTGCAATCCAAACCAAGCAAGTACATTCAGCTCGTGGGCTATATTAATGAGCACTAACGGTTGAATTATTAATACTGTATTAATTTCACATTAATTAAACTTGTATTAATTCATTGTAATTCCTTTCTCAAAGACTTCCACAGATGGGTGAAGCCTCTCCCACGAATTCTTGCCATTACTAGACTGTCACAGCAACACTTTAAAATTCTCTTTACAGTCTTAACTCTGACAGAAGCACAGTGTCAAAACCTTCCAGACTCATTTCAGACAGGGTGAGCAAACACTGGAGAAGAGAAAGGGAATTCTTTGAAGGAAGCGATGGAGAGTACAAAAGCGAGTGATGGAAAGAAAGAGCTGGATAATTTAATTTTCCATCTTTGGTCACTGACAATAGATCGGTTTCCATTGGAAACCCACTACGCTTAAGATACACACTTCAACATGAATATGCAATCACATGATCATATGTGCATAGATACACACTTAAAATGGCATAGTAATAGGCATTCATAAGCTTATAAATGTGTGAAATTCAACTATACATGCAAAGTACACAAAACAGACACAACAAAAGACAAATACACTGGTGAAAAACACCCAAGGCAGTCAGTTTGTGAAAAGCAAGTTTATTTTAGCTCGGTATCATTGCAAGACTATTTACATGTTCATTTCCATTTTTCATTAAGTCGCACAATATCACAGCATTAAAATTCAACATATTAATATGCAACAAAATATTGAAAAATGCTCCATTGCCCAATAGGAACAAGACAAGCTGACATCAGGAGCCAATCAGAGCGCAGCAATCAATAGTAGTCCTCCAGATCTTGCTTTTCACCCTGGTTTTGAATCTGCTGCTGTTTCTTGTAAAGATCTGCAATCTGAAAGAGAGAAAGAAAGAGAGAGAAAGACTGATGCAGGAGATCAGAATAGTTCATTTCGAGAGGGTGTGTTTGTGTGCCTGTGCGTTTCCAACCATCGGGAGACAGGAATAAAAGAAAACCGAAATAAATGAACTGTGAAAATGAGGGGGGAAAAGAAAGAAAGACAGTGTGGAGCGTAAAAAGATGGATTTCCTTTAACGGATCCACTCCACTTGCTCCACTAAATCACGATGTCACGAAGCTCCAAACTACGCCAATGTCATCACGTTTGACTTTCAGAAGGAAAAACTACTTTAAAATCTCACTCTTACGGTCTCATATGCCATGGAGCTATCTCTCACACACACACACACACACACACTGTGCCATATCCTGCATTTTCCATACACTTATGACATTTGCTTTTGAAAGGAACATCCCATGTGGGGTAATTACTATTGACTCCTACACTTTTGCTTTTTCTACTATATTTTTTATTTATAAAGGAATGAATGAATGAAATATTGCTTATATATTTATTTATATTTTATCTTTTGAGTATTTCTTCTTTCAATTTCAAATCACACTGTATTCACATTAGCACTATGTATTAAGTAAATACACAATTCCTCTTGTGGGTCTTGCTCCTTGTTTTTCTGCATTTCATATGTTACCTGTGACCCTGTGGTGGCGTCCTCTGGCTTTTTGTCATCTCTAATCCTGAGGTACCGTGGGAAACGAAGTGAAATGCCTTTCTCTGGGTCCACCTGATGGCAAAGAAGAGAACGGCACCATAAAGAGCCAAAGTTGAGCACAATGAGCCAAGACCAAAAACACTGATTCAGCTTCATGATTGTGGTGTACTGACCAATCCCATCGCTGCCTTGTAAACCGGAGACAGTGAAAGGTCAGCGCATTTCACCTCCCACACTTGCACCGCCTCCAGCCAGACATCCGGCTCAGCTGATTGGTCCACACGGTAATATGGACGTGGTTTTGGTAAGATGTGCTCCTGAGGTGGATTGCACATAAAGACATTGAACTTTATGTGCATTGAACTATATGGAAACCAAGAAAGTGCAAATCTTGATTTACCTTTAAGAAATTGTAATGTTGCTCCAGATCTTCATCTTTGAAGCCTGTTCCAATCTGACAAAAAAACAAACAAATAAATACATGACACTCGTATTAATATATACTTTAACGTCCAAATATTTTGGGTCATTTTTTTAAATAAATTTGTCCTTTCATATAGCGAGGATACATTAAAAAGGTCAAAAGCGACAGTACACATTTATAATGTTACAAAAATGTATTTTTAAATAAATGTTGTTTTGAAATTTTTTGTAATCTAATATCCTAGAAAAGAAAAGTTGGAGTTTGGTTTCCATTAAAATATTAAGCAGCACAGCGGTTTTCAAAATTTTTAATAAGAGCCATTTCTTGAGCACCAAATCAATATTAGATTGATTTCTGAAGGATCATGTGACACTGAAGACTCTTATGAATGATGCTGAAAAATTAGGGTCCACAGGAATAAATTACATTTAAAATATATTAAAATAGAAAACAATTCTTATTGTAATAGTTTCTAATAATTTCACATTATTGAATAACATCTATCCATCTATGAATTAGATATTACAAAAGAATCTGCTACAAATATTTATATATGCGAGTAATTACATTTCTAAACTCTGCATATGATGCAGTAACGTATCTGTAATCAGATTAATTCTCTTTAATTCCAGTCCTAGTTTTCCCTAGCCCCTCTCAGACTAATGCACACACGCACACACACACACACACACACACACCTTGCAGACAGACTGGAACTCCTCGTTCTCCTCATCGTAGCAGGCCAGTAGAAATCCTCCATAGCTGCCTGCTCTCTTCCCCTTCCCCAGATAAGCACCAATCACACACAGATCCACTGTATCTCCAACACCCTCAAGATAGTCCTTCTTCAGCTGCAGAGATAGACCATTAGAAACAATACAGCAGACAAGCAAATGACAGTTCTGACAGTAGTAAAAATAGGAATTATCATTTTAATCTTTGTCATGCTCTAGAGTACAAAAACCATTTATATATATATATATATATATATATATATAAACAAACCATTGAAATAAGATAACTGTACCCAAGAGGCAAAACAACTAAAAACTGGCATCACTCTCCCCTTTGTCATTTGAAACCTATATTACTTTCATTCTTTCACTGAACTCAAAAATAACTGTTTGGCACAATGACACGCTTCAGTCGCCATTTACTTTTACCACACTTTTTTAATACAATGGGAGTGAATAGTGACTGAGGCTGTCATTTGAAACATAAGGGCTTTGAGAAACCCCACTTTAGAGACCATGAATTTGTAGATTTAAGCAGAAAAACAGAATCGAGGTCAAATAAATTCATGTTACATCTGGGGGTGTGAGAGAGGGAGGTTTGTTGTTTAGCAAGGATGAATTAAATGATTAAAAAAATGACAAAAAGCCTTATATTTCTGTAGAATAAACACTGTTGTTTAAAAAAAAAAATGGAGAAATAATATTTTTACTGTGTTTTGGTGAACCTATCAGTATTCTGCCAAAAACTGAAGTTTTATTTCACATTATCATGATGTAACACTTTTTTGGTAATCCGATGAATGAAACACTTGCCAAATTAAGTGTGCTTCATCTCGCTTGAATATTTATTCTTTAATTTGGAATTTGATGGATGCATACCAAACAATTATTTACAAATAATGAATAAATTTGGCATCGGCACAAGACAGCTGCTTCTCATTAGATACAACGGGGACAGAAAATAAGTAACATTCTGAATTGGACTGGATGAGACATTTGTAGTAAACCGGGAATTAGCTGAACTCCGTACTGACAAGTCCAATTTTTGGCAACCATTAACAAACTACAGTTAAACAAGACTAAAACTAAAACTCCTGTTACAATCTGCCAAAAAATCCAGAACCTAAAAACAGCCTTCAACAAGATTTAACAGAGTACACTAAAGATTTCTGCATTTTGTTGTATTTAAAACACACCATGGATATATCATATTATATAAGGTAAAGGAGAATCTCCACCATTTGTCTCATTTCTATGGTCAGAGTATATATTCCATCATAACACTGAGCCTTAATGTCAGGATACAGACACAGAGCCAGAGAAAAGCTTAATGGGGTGGAAATTACACTTTAATGACTTGCACCTTCCTTCTGACTTTGAATACTTGTCTGGGTTTTATTTTTTGAATACAAAGGATGCGCCTGTCTATCTGAGACTATTGCATGCATTTTTTGTTCCAGCAGTCTGACTTCACAAAATGTTATTTGTGAAATTCTTTTATTGACTACATAGCATTCCAATGTTTAAAACATTAAAAGGTCAAATGAAACGTTTTAATTAAACATTAAAAATAAAAAGTATGAACATAAACACAGTGTTGTGTGCGATACCTTGAGCCAGTTGTGGGAGCGTTTGGCAATCTCATAAGTTGCATGTTTTTCCAATGTCTTCACCATTAGGCCCTCACAAGAATCTGCAAAACATTACAAACTCCTTAAATAGAGATTAATTAACAAATTCTGGATATTACTAATACTGAATGAGTAACACCTCATATTGAGCAATTCAACTCTAAATATCAGTCAATTGTCAAATGGTTTTGGACCCACATTTTTAATTGGCAAACCAATACAATACAGTAATTGTCTATTATATAAAAGTACAAAGACAATAGAGCCACAGCTGTAGATCTGTCATTCACACACCTCGTACAGACTGCTCCAGGAACTCAGCAATGCTCTCTGTGTTGTCAGCGTCCAGAGATCGAGCAAAAACAAACTCTCCTTCTTTCTCCTCAAAACTCTCCTGTAACAGAGCCCTGCGTTTGCTCAGAGGCTCTCGCACCAGAGACTGTCACAGACAGACACATAATTCACTAAAACAGCACATAGCATGTAAAAAGGAAGATTTCTGAGACATGCAAAATTATTCAAATGTGATTGGCTATGAGCTGTTATCATGGTCTTACCTCTCCGTTGAGGTACAGCAGATCAAAGGCGTACACACACACTTGAACCTTGATCTCAGATGCATCCACATCCTGAAATACACACACACAAACTCATGTAAACTTTTAAAGGGGGCATATCATGAAAAGCTGAGATTTCCAGGTTTAAGCACTATAATTGGGTAACGTGAAACTTGAAAACCAGAAAACGTGAAGAAAGCCCAGCAACTTTGCTTTGGTAAGCCTACGAAGAACAAGCTGCTCAGATTTCGCTCCTCTAGCGATGTAGGAAGGGGATCTTATTATAATATTACCGCCCCTTAATCTGCATGCTTCCAACCACAGCAAGTGACTATAGTGTTTCACTTCTAACGTCACGACCTTCACAGTCATACCCGACTGTTTTTCCAACTTGTGTGTTTTTAACATAAAACTTGTGTGTGTTCTTGACAGTTAAAGGGCAATAACACATGAAAGAGAACTGTAACAGCCAATTTCTGTGTGTTTGCTTTGGATGTTTCCAAACAAGAAACCATATATAAGAAGTTTAAACTAAAAACACACTTTAAAATGCATGATTTCAGTGCAATAGACATGATAATCTAAACTGAACAGATTTTTTTAGCAGAGTATCCGAGGTACAAGCTGTAAAGGCACAGCCCTATTCTGGAAAAGGGGGAGGGGAACAACAGCTCATTTGCATATAAAGATACATGCACAAAAACAGCCTATTTGCTCTTGTTCAAAACAGACATATGTTTAAAATAGACAATAGGCAAAATAGGCATTGCTTAAGTTCAAAATAGGTATTTTCAAAATTATATAATAAATAAATGCGCCGTGGGGTATTTTGAGCCGAAACTTTACAGGCAAATTATGGGGACACACAAGACTTATACTATATCTTGAAAAAAAAGATGCATAATAACTGTCCTTTTAAGGGCTTTTATTAAACATAAGGATTTGATTTTTATTTTTAAAATGGTTTAAGATACAGCATGTCACCCTGAAGGACAACTATTAAATGACATGTCTTTTCTCTATATTCAGCTGTTTCTCTGCTCACATTTTTCTCTATTTGTACCGCTTACCTTTCTCTTCCTTGTGGTGAGGACCTGAAATGGCTGGATCTGTTTCTTTTCTCTGTCCCAGGCAACCGCCTCTGAATCCAGAACACAGGACCGTACGTTCTCTTTCTTCACCTGCGTGAGAGAGGTAAGGACATTTATTAAATCTCCTTTCAACACCTGAATAAACTGGATCATCGACGCAAAGTAATGCCTCACCCTGCAGACATGCCCCTCACAGTCATAACATCTTAAAATTACTTGTATATAAGGTCACCTGAGGTTTAAACACTAACACTTCACCAACATATAACCCATCGAACCCTGAGGCTGTGTGACATTTACAATTCAATAGATGTTACAAGTGCATATTGAGTTTGTGAGAGCTGCAGCAGAAGGTATGGGGCAGTTTTGGAAATGTCTGCAATCCTCCGACATAATTGAATGCATTCACACAGTCAGTGTTTGGGATTGACAACGGAATTTAATAACAGATGTGCCTGTTCATACAACAGCTTACAGAAACAGCTTGAATTCAGTCTGTATGAGTAACTGAAGTCAAGCCCTGTTTCTATTCTCATGACTACTGAGAATTCAACTTGTAACCATAGTGACAGTGACTAAAGGGTCGTTCACAGCAAGAATGATAAATACTGATAACTAATGTTTCAATAATCATTCTTATCTTGGAGAACAGTAAAGTCCACACTACAACTATAACGATAAAGACTAAGAGGAACAATATTGTTGAAATCTTGTGTTTTTTCTAGCTGATTAACAATAAAAACATTGACAGCCAATCAGAATCCACTTAAAGAGTTTGAGCATTTAAAGCAGCAGATGGCAAAACTAATAGTTATTGTTTTTGTGCAAATGGCCTAAATTAAATCGACCATTAAATACTGTTGATTACTGCAAAAAAAAAAAAGTACAAAACTCATAAATTAACTCTTTCTGTTAAAAAAAAAAAGTTTGTTATTTGAGCTGTAAATTAGTTTAAATCCTTTTTACCTACTACATTTTTAACATTCAAATCATGTTCTGTACTAATAAAACTATTAAAGTATTATTAATAAAGTATTTTAATGTTTGTGGTTTCGTCCCCATTCACATCAATTGCAAATGCCTCAATGTAACCCTGATTTTGTTTTCCATAAAAGGAAATAAGAAGAAATTACATTTTGTGGTAATCAGCATCATGGAACAATTACTGACAATTTGTATGAATTAATAAACTTAATTTAAAATCAATTATTTAATTAAGTGCTAGTTTGTATATATATATATATATATATATATATATATATATATATATATATATATATATATATATATATATATAAATGCATTTGTCAAACATTTTCATTACCAAGCACTAGAACACGACTGACAACTGTAATTCCCCACATGACACATCTTGTTTACAACTCAGACGGTTTGATTCTTGTACAATAATTTGATACTTGTACAATAATGAGATTTTACATTGAATATCACACAACTGAGAAAGGGAAGGCAGAGAGAGATATTACGGTTCTGAGATTGGATATGGACACTGATAAGCAAAACAACAGCATTGATTTATCTGCGTGTGAGCTTATGTCATTCATCAAATGATTTCTTTGCTTTAGGGCTAGAATCCATTATTGCTTTCTTGAGAGGAGAACAGAGCAGGATGACAGAGGACAAATATGGCCTTTGAAAAAGAGAGAGAGAAAGAGACAGATACAGAGAGACTCGCAGACACATAAAGAGAGAGTCTGTGAGAAAGACTCTAACAGCATATCCAAACCAGGTGTGATGGTTTCTTTTCCCTCAAACATTTCATCAGGCGCTTAGTTTTCTATTTTAGTCGTGTCATGTTGGGAACCTCCACCCACGGTGAAATCTCATTTGAACAGAGTTCCAAAATTGCTGCATATTCAACATCATATGTTCTGACTGGCAGTGGCTCTTCTTACTAAAGGCTGGAATACATCATACGACTTTCGTCCAGATTTTTGCCCAGATTTACAGCTTGGATGAGCTGACGTTGGTTGCCAAAAGTCAAAGTCAATTTGCAGACATTGAGCCGCAGATGCTGACAGATTTCACAGAAAATCATGTGATTTTAGAACATATTATTTTCATGCGTCATGCATCTTTTAGCTTTGAGGGACATAATATTTCACATTCAGGCTATGCATTTCTTTTTACCAGTACCCGTGTTCCCTGGGAATTGAACCCACAACCTTTCTGCTAACGCAATGCTCTACCACTGAGCCACATAAACACCTATATTCAGGACAACTTGAATGTCTGGTGATGTGTGATCCTGAGTCATTTAGATTTTAAAAGTCCTGTATTGTATTCCAGCCTTAACAAAAAAGTAAAACTAGTCAGGTGCACACTGTGGGAGAACTGTACAACAGCTGTCAGAATGGGCATTAGCAAGATATTGGGTGAAAGCCAAGTCAGACTGTTCAACATCAAATATCTTGACTGTACAAGCTACATTTGAGTTGCGATTGTATGGTTTTTTGAAGTCACCAGTTCGTGTCAGTTTTGAAATATATGATCGCGCCATTTTAGTATTATTTTAATATAATAGTATTTATTCAGAATTTGAACAAGCTTTTATTTTGTTATTTCTACATTTCTTTTTCATTTTTATTTCAGATTTAGTAATGTTAACATTTAAACTTATTTCAGTTAGTTGCAAAAGCAACATTTATCATTTTGATGTATGTTCTTCATGTCATAAAGTATTTATACTTCATTTTAATTACCGAATTATTTTTTTTATCAGTTATTAATTTTATTTTTTATTATTATTTTAAAACTCTGTATTAGTATCTTTTAAGCTTCAACCCCAATTTTTTTTTTTTTTTTTTTTGAACATAAAACATGGCCAACGTAACCACTCTGCCAGAACCTCTCAGGCTAAGATTTCTTAGCAAAAGCAATTAATTGGGCATCAGTGAGCATGTCACACTGAGGCTTAGGCAATCCCAGACTGCCAATTTTGCTTTATGATGGAATCTTTTATTATCCCTGAAATTAGACAGCCAAATTTTGGAAAGAAATTGGACAGTGTGCACCTGTGTTTAAACACAGAGATTTGCTTTTGTGTCCTTCTGATCTATTTATTTCTATCTTTCTGGGTGCATGTGTCTTACCTGTGGGATTCGTGAAATAATATCAGGGTATTTGCTGGTGTTGTCTTCTTGGTTTCGGCTGAAAATGCGCACCTCTCCATTCTCAAGAATATGGATCTGTTAAATGCAAAACAAAAAGGCAATTAACATTTTAATCAATGATATTGCTATGGAAACAGAAAGTCACTTTTATGGCTGAGGCTCCACCTTGTGGAATAAGAATAAAACAACACACACCTGGGCTCTCTCTCCATCATATTTATACTCGCAGGTGAAAGATGCCTCATCGAAACGTTTCATTACCTCCCCAACCCCTTTAGTCGGGTGGGCCAACATGGGCCGCAGGGGCACACCTGTAAAACACAATTCAATTTAGTCTCATTCTAAAATCAATTTTCTTTTTGTTGGCAAATGTTGTAATTGGTCAGTACCTGGGGTGAGCTTGCAGTGATTGGGCAGTTCATCTATGCCCTCCTTCATCAATACAGGAATGATTGCATCATAATTTGGCATCTCACTGGGAGGAACAATATGAGGGAAAACATTATTTGTATGCATTGAGGTGATATGTACTAACTGCAACACCTGTCCAATTTGCCAAATCAGACTTCCTGTAGGGAACAAATTATGTGAATACTCATTAAACAGGCACTTGTTATGCAGTGGAAACCTGCAGTTGTAATTGAAATATCGTTTGTAGTATATCTATAATTATCGCTCACAGCACCAGTTTGTGTTTGACAATCAGGTTAGGCTCGGTCTATGAATGTTAGCCAATAGGATAAAATACAAAGAAATCTAGATATTTTTTTTCAGCCTTTTGATTGGACATTGGATATACATGTATATACATTCATTGCAATATGAATATCTTTTCACTAAATGGACAAGGACAAATTAAATTTGTACATATACAGTGTATACAGCTACTTAACCTTTTCGCAGTAATGAAACAGACTTCCAAAATCTTTGCTAATGAGCTCTAAACCAGATACCCTATTAAAATATTTACTTTTAGTCACAAGACTACTGTTTTTGAGTATTGATGCAAAAAAGTAAATCATTTTTAAATTTTAACTAAATTATTACATTTATTAAAGGGATTTATGTAGATGAAACCATCACTGTTTTACTGTGCTTAATTAAGAAATTATTACAGTTGTTGAATTCTGCCCACATTTGAATTGCCAGACAGGGAAGAATAGTGAAACGAGTGTGTGTGTGTATGCGCATTTAGTTTATCAAAAGTACAGTAATAAAGTACATTTGTGAAAAATCAGCATATTATTATTTTTGTACATTTTAAAACATTATTTTTTTTGTGATGGCAAAACTAAAAAAAATTTTTTATTTAACTGAACTTTGTAACAAAAAAAAAAAAAAAAAAAAAAAAAAAATTATATATATATATATATATATTCACACATAAATGTTTTCAATGGTTCTTTTAAAATATTTTTCATCAGTGTCTTGCATATATACACACACTCACTCACCAGTATGTCTGTTTTAGGATCAGTGATTTCTCCTCCAGCCACACTCTCCTGTTTTCAGCACTCATTCCTTTCCCAGCATCCAGCACAGCTGGTGGGAACTCTGAACCAACACAAGAAAAAACATTTAAGTAACATTTCAGCACTACTAAACTAAATAGACACCTAATTAATATTAACATGTTTAAACGTTACTCATTTTTTATTTATCACGGCAGAGAGTAATCTTAATTGCAAATGCTGAATGCCTGGAGGTTCTATCAATGCTCTGATTATGATGTGTGTTAATGCCAGTTTCATTAGGATCATTTCAAACCTTGGCCCGGGGGCGACAGACACACAGCTTGACTGAGAGCCGTGAGAATGCTCTGCTCAGCCAATCCGATCCGCAGCTTCCCAGCCAGTGACCTGTCAATCACACAAGCAACCAATCAAACTAACACATTTCACTTCTGCATTAATATTCAAATTAATCTGTCACCATACAGCAGTATAATCAAGGCCAGTAGCACAATTTAGATTTAGCTAAAATCAACTGTCACCCTTAAATTACATTCATTATTCAGTATTTTTCAGAATGAACTCAACATTTCTGTATGGTTGGTCAGATGAAGAATTTAAAAAGTCATAAGTGAAAGGCAAAATAACGCACCGCACAATGTATCGGGCCTCAGAAAACCGACACGCCACAAACAAGCCTTTAATAATGTCAATCTTCTTATTCATTGCCTAACACAGAGAGAGAAAGAGCAAGAGAGAAAGGAAGTGGATTTTCATTGAGAACAGTTTTTAAATTGATAAAAAGTGACAGTTAAAATCTTTATGATGTCATAAAAGATCTTAATGAAATAAATGTTGTTCTTTTGAACTGTCTATTAAAAGACTCCTGAAAATAATAAACATGATTTCCAAAAATATGAAGCAGTAAAATAGTTTTGTAGATGATAAAAAGAAACAATTTTTGAGCAGCAAATCAGCATATTATAGTGATTTCTGAGGGATCATGTGATCAGCTTTGCATCGCAGGAATATATTATATTTGAAAATATATTACTATGAAAAACAGCTAAATTCAATTGTAATAATACATTCACAATAATGTTGTCATTACTGCATTTGTACTCACAGAATTTCCACTCATGTTAGCAATCTCTTTCAGTTTGTTGAAAACGCCTCCTGCTGTCAGATTGGCCGGTGCAAACATCATTCTCTGGTTACTGCGAGAACTTTCAGCAACCAATCCCAGGTCACCTTTCTCCTGAGCCTCTGCCTTGATTTTGTCCAGTTGTCGCCCTGGTAACAGAAGTTTACAGTACAGGGGTCAGGCAAGGAGAATGGTGAATGACATCAGGGAAAACACAAATATATTTACCAGTTGCCTGAGCCACAGCTTTCATCAGAATGGTCTCCCCAATGCCCAGCTCCAGACCCTGATATGCAGGGCCGAGCTGATTCAGACACAGGTACACACAGCATAACAGGTCATCTAAACAAACAACAGAACATTGAACAGATGCAAACACATCATATTACATAAGATATGCTACATTTTTGTGCTCTGTACAAGCAAAAATAATGAACCTACCTAAACTTAATGAATACACACTCACCTGGAGAAAGCAGAATTACAGATCGCAGAAAGTTGGAAAGCGTTTCAATGTTCTTCAGCCTAAAAAAATAAACTAAGATTGAAATGTAACTGCTTTCCACACTTATTTTTAAACTCTAATAGATGTAAGAGAAAACACATACAGTACACAGTTTATACAAAACAATTCTACTTCATACCTGCCTGAATCCTCTTCAATCTTCTCAAAGGTGCGAGCGACAGCCAAATATGGCACTCTGAGAAAGAGATTAAGAAAACATACAATGAACTTCCATAGAAAAAGTCTCAGTCAAACTTTACAGCTTTAGAAAGAAAAATGTATGCAGCACACTGTTATATAACTAATGAAATGTACTTTTGGCCCTTCATCCAGCAGGCATGGTCAATGGGATGGTAATGAGCTCTGGAGGGATCATACTGGCTCTGGAGTGCAGAATCCACCCCCTTTTCACTGTCAAAACAATAAAGCTCATTCAAATGGAGTCAAAGAAAAAAACTGTGGCCTTTCATAACAAACAATCATGTTTTTTAAGTAAAATATTCCAAGACAGATTTCTTCAACCTTTTCTTCTCTTTCTGTTCAGCAGCATCAGAGATCTCTCCGTCCTTCTTTTTTTCTCCCTCATTTCGCTCCTCTTTTTCCAGTTTGACAGCTGCCTTTCTGGGTGCTACAAGAGATTGTAAGATGCAAGTTACATATTAATGTAAAAAATAAAGTTTCAGTAATCATGCAGGTTTGGGTTGTCAAGTAAATAATAAAAATTTTCCTTTAAGAGTGAACCATCACTTTAATTAAAAAGACAGAAGATGAGAAAGAAAAGTACAACAGGTTTACCAAAAAAGCTGCTGATGGGTTTCTTTTTGGCCGATCCCCCTTCCTCTTCTGTGCTTTTTTCTTTTTTAAAAGCTCGTTCAGGACTGCTGTGTTCCTTCTCTTTCTTGTCTTCTTTTTTTTCTTTCTTCCCATTCTCTCCATTTATCTTTTTCTCCTGCTTTACCTTCTTTTTCTCCTTTTCTTTCATCTTATTGTTTGCATTGTCCTCCACTACGGGTGTTTTTGTTTCATCCTTCTCTTTCTGTTCCTCCACTGCAGTCTTCCCATCTTCTCTCTTCTCTTCCACCTCCAACATCTCGTTGTCTGAGTTGAAGAGAGAAAGAGAAGAAACAGTGAGAAACACTTTAAGATATAGGAGATACTATACCTGACATCAACTCAAATCACCTGTCTGTTCAGGTGAGGCCTCAACTCGTGCTCTCTTACTCTCCTGCCCTTCATTGACCTCCTTTTCCTCCTCTTTTGCCCCTTCTCCATCACTTCTGCTTTCCAGCTTCCTCTTGGGGAACTGCTTGCGGGCTAGAGAATTAAGAAAAGGGATTTTAATCCCATGTAGTTTACTGTATTCGGTTTAAAACAAACTTTACAGAAAATCATTTGGCATAAAATCTACTACATGCCTTTTCTGAAAGAATAAATAATCAGTAGCACAAGGAGGAATGTGAGAAGAAGAGAGTGATACAGACCGGTCTTGCGTTTGGGAATGCCGGACGGCGATGTTGATGTCGGAGTTCCAGGAGTACCGGAGGAAGCAGGGGTAACCACCGCAACAGAGGTACTCGACGTGAGCGGAGTCGTTGGGGTTATGGGAGTTTTTGGAGAAACCGGAGTGGAAACAGCCTTTGTAACATCAGATTCCTGTGTATTTAACATAGTAGAAACAGAATTGTTATCAAAAATACTGACATCTCATCCTGGTCGAAGTTCATGATAACTCAATAAACCTTACCTGCTCTGGCTTTGCTGGTTCAGCTTCACTCTGTTTTGGCAGCTGCTCTTTTACTATCGGCTGATCTTCATCATCGCTGTCTATGATTGCACGACTGCGTTTATGCACCTTCTTTACTGGTGAATCACTTTCCTGCACACCATTCTGAATTTTGAGGGGACTTTTTAAGGGTCTGAGCAGAAGGAAGAGAAAAACATTATCATATAACATAATAACATTGGTCATTTGTTTTTATATTCCTTCAACTCCACAGTGGTCATTGTTACCAAAGAGAATGAATACAGAATCAACACAGAAAGAGTTATGTGGTTTCCACAACACTGTGTTCAATTAGAAAATAAAAATTAATTCAACAAATAAATAGCAGCTAAATATCACTCACTCAGTCTTTGTTTTGACCTGTCCATCACTCTTCTCCTTACTTTTCATTGGCTGAAAGAATGACCTGTGGGCGGGAAACAACGAGATCACGTTATAAAGACATATTAACTCCCTCAAGTTGATACGGTATTATAAAATCTGACAAAGAAATTTAAAGGAAACCCTTTATTGTCACAGTTGGAGTAAGTTAGTTGGTGTAGGTTAAACGCAGTCTTGTATCAGAACCAGACACTGCATGTTCTGTGGTCAACATCACGAATAAAAGAAGAAAAGCAGGACACACTCACGCTATGCTTCGCTGCATCGTTGGGGTATTGCACTGCTGTTACCGAATAAATCCGAAATATGTATTTTTAATATAGATATTGGCGTATTATTAAAATTTCTTTAGCTTCGATGTTTTCTTCCGCGCGCTTAACTCCGTATGATTCGGCGCCAAAGTGACGTCATACCCACAGACAGAATCAGCGGGGTTTATTTAGTACAACAGCATTTTAGTGCCACCTGTTGGATTGGATGTATTGGATGCAATCGTGTATCGTTTTATTACAAATTATCATTATTTATTTAGTTTTTTACTTGAATTCAGTCACAGACTCATACTGCCACTAAAGTAATATGTAGGATTTAGTTTCCTTCTAGGTCATTGTTTCTTAGCATTTTCCTTCTTTGCTTTTTATTCCCAAGAAACAAGTAACCTCTGAATGATAATTAGCCTGCATAATGGATATCAAGTGTCCCCATGAGTATAACAGGTCTACCAGTAAATTTGTGACCTTGTGAGAAAATCTTTGGTCCCTGTGAGGAAACCAGGTTTTAAATCATACTGAATGATCATATTATATGAAGATATAAAATTGCAATAGGTTTTGTGTGAGGGTATGTAGGGTTAGTGTATACAGTAGAAACTACAATCATGGCCACAAGTTTTGGCAGAGACATAAATGTTGTGTTTTGCAAAATTTGCTGCTTAAGCTGTAGTGGTGTTCATTCACATAGTTTCTAGATAATTGTAGAGTGATCAGATGCATTTAAAATAATTGCTCAAAGCTTCATTGGTCAAAAATGTACAAAAAATCCTGACACAAAATGACCAGCTAACATTTATTGACTAATCATATCAGCAGCACACATGAAAGTGTGAATTGATAGGGTGAAGTCAGCTAAAATGGGTTAAAGAAGTTTGTAGCATCTTTAAAATCTTTTATAGTCAGTCATGATTTTGCATTGTTGCTTCAACACTTGTTGACATGTAACAATAATTCTGATTGGTCTTAGTTTCTTAAGGCAGGCAGGACAGAGTGTTAAATTAAGCTTGTCAGAAAAATTGTAAGGTAAGTGATCCTGAAATAAATTTCATTCATGACCAATAAGGGTACTAAAGCAATTATACATATGCTTACCAACAAAGCAAAGGTTTATGAACAATGTTTTGACATGCTCTTTCAAATAAAAAAGTTTAATTTAAAAAAAGAATCTTCGGTTTTTGTGAAAAATTGCATTTTAGGTAGAAATGGCTGGTTAAGCTAAAATGGGCCACAGTTTTCACAATTTCAAATTACCTGAGATGTTCTCTTTTTATATTGGCTAATTTTAACTGAACAGCTGGCCCATTTTTCTGAATGTTGTGCCGTAGCTCAAAAAGGGGCATGCCTACTAACTCTCATAATTTGAAAACAGTTATACTTTTTGACATTTAAAAAATATATAATTATTTAAGTTTATAAAAAAAAAAATGCATTAGATCTCATGCATAGCTTATTTGATGGTATTATAAGTAATTTACCAAAACGTGGCCCATTTTAGCTGACTTCACCCTACTAGTCAGGTAAAATCAGATTGTAAGAGTCGACTGATTGCTATAAAAAAGGGAAGAAGCACTTCCAATACCTGTGTTCTTGTTAGCAATGGTTACCTCCAAAGAAATACGTGCAGAAATCATCGCTTTGCATCAAAATGGCCTCACATGCAAGGAAATTGCTACAAAGAATATTGCACCTAAAAGAACCATTTACCGGATCATCAAGAAGTTCAAGAAGAAAGAGGTTTGACTGCTGTGAAGAAGTCTTCAGGACGTCCCAGAGTGTCCAGAAAGCACCAGGACCATTGTGGGGCGGCAGTGGCTCAGTGGTTCATGTAGGTTGTCTACAAACCGAAAGGTTGGTGGTTCGATCCCCGGCTCCACCTGACCAAGTGTCGAGGTGTCCTTGAGCAAGACACCTAACCCCAGCTGCTCCCGACGAGCTGGATGGCGCCTTGCATGGCTGACACCGCCGTCGGTGTATGAATGAGTGTGTGAATGGGTGAATGTGAGGCAACTTGTAAAGCGCTTTGGATGGCCATGTGGTCTGTTGAAAGCGCTATATAAATGCAGTCCATTTACCATTTACCATTTACCATTTCCTACTGAGGGGTCAGCACCAGTGCAGAGCTTGCTCAAGAATGGCAGCAGGTTGGTGTGAGAGCATCTGCACACACAGCGAGGCCAAGACTTTTGGACAAAGGCCTGGTGTCAAGAAGGGCAGCAAAGAACCCACTTCTCTCCAAGAAAAACATCAAGGACAGACAATTGATTTTTCAAAGAAGAAAAGGTGAATGCTACAATGAGTCCTGTGACATGCCAAAAGTGAAGCATCCTGAGACCATCCATGTGTGGGGTTGCTTTTCAACCAAGGGACTGTGCTCTATTATTCTGCCCACAAACACTGCCATGAATAAAGAATGGTATCAAAATGTCCTGCAGTGACTTCTTTCAACGATCCATGAGCAATTTGGTGATGATCCGTGCATTTTCCAGCATGGTGGAGCATGTCACAAAGCAAGAGTGATAAAGTGGCTCCAAGATTGTTACATTGAAATTTTGTATCCGTGGCCAGGCAACTCCCCAGATCTCAATCCCATAGAGAACCTGAGGTCAGTCCTCAAAAGGCAAGTGGACCAGCAGAAGCCCACAAATTCTGATCAACTCTGAGAGCTAATAAGGCAAGAATGGATCGCCATCAGCAGGATTTGGCCCAGAAGCTAATATCCATGCCAGAGCGAACTGCAGAAGTTATGAAGAACAAGGGTCAACACTGTAAATATTGCCAATTTATAATATGCTTATCATTGTTTTTCAGTAAACCATAGAAATGTGGAAAAATAATATACAAATGAGGCAGCAAACTTTTCAAAACACAGAATTTATGTCACTGCCAAAACGGTAGCACTTTATTCTACAGTCCTGTTCCCCATGTACATACTATGTACTTATTATAGTAATTACAATAACTATGTAATAACTAGTTACTAACCCTGAACCTACCCCTAAACCTAACCCTACCCCATGTAGTTACCTTGTATTACCAGAACTTTCTTAGATAAATACACTGTAAGTGCACTATAAGTACATGTTAGTACACATACTGTAAAATAAAGTGCAACCAAAACTTTTGTTGTTCCATGTGTATGTGTGAATTTTTTCCCCATTTGTTTGAATATTTTTATAAACAATATTTGTTAAAGACTATTCTAGTCACCATTCATGTGTGTGTGTATGTGTGTGTGTGTGTTTAAATACATATTGCCTAGAAATGTATTTTACAAGATTTCTGATAAGAAAATATATTTTTTTGTGATGAGAGATCTGAACAGAGCTGATTATTGTGTTATGTTCAAATTCAATAGTGTCTAAAAGCTGAATGAAATGTTGTACACCGAGATTTTTGAGAATGATATCACAATTTCAACATAATATATTGAAATTTTTTGATTTTTTCACCAATCCAGATCAGGAAGTACAGGAATCAGCCTGAATTTTACATGAATGTTTTTGTTGAGTTCCAGTAAGAATGAGATATGATCTGTCTCCCTCCCTGTTCTTGTCTTAAGCTGCATGTTTAGTGTACCCCGTCAACATACTTCATAGTCTTCATGTGTGAGATATGACGCACACGCAACAAATATGCCAACGTAATAATGGACTTTAACTTTTCGTTTCTGAATTAGTCTCACTCACATGTGATACACACATCGTTGCAAACACAGCATTCTTGTAATCATGTGTAGAATAACAGAGGAATTTTATTATTTTTTTGTTTATTAAGTAATTCTGCCTAGAAAAAAAAAAGGCGCTAGAAATTTGGAAAATTGTGTCTGAATTGTTCCACATACCACTTCTAGACAAGTGAAACCGCTATGTGAAACACATTTGGCTATATGTCAACCTGACATCCTATGATGAGATGAAGGGAATTGGTTGTGAAACCTGTTCCTGCTGTTGAAGAAGTGGGCGGATAGTTCCTACAGAATTTTCGGAAAGTAGCTAATTTCAAATAAGCCTAAAATATGATTGCACAACAAACACGCACGAGATTGTAAACAAATGACTAATAGAAAAAGTTACAGTAAATATGTATTAACAAAAAATTATATGTCCATTGTGTATGGGGTGTAAAATGATTTTAAAACATGATCAAACAGACCCAACAATGTTTGTCCAGTTATTAGGTACATAATTAGTACATACAAAAAATGAAAGACTATTTTTGAATCATCATTGTTGTCACGAGAGTTCACTCATGTTAATTTTCACTTTCGTTTCATAAGTCTTCAAGTGCACTACTGAGAAGTTGGAAAAATTCAGGCAGGTGATGTAATGCAGGTGTGTCTTTATAAAAGGATGCACATAAACACTCTGTATTTAAGCTCTGCTGGTTCCCTTCTAGATGCATGTTTTTGTTTTGAGGTATTGAAGGTATGATGATGGCCATAAAGCAAGTGACTGTACTTATGGTGTGTTCTTTGGTTGTCTGTGCTAGAGGTGAATTCTTCACTTCAACAGGTATATTATTATTATCTTTGGATTCAATGTCAGTTATTGAGTTTATTCATTTAAATTAATTGTTCATTTACTGTTCTATCCCTAATTCTCTAATGTGCTTATACTGCTGCCTTGAAATGATTTTCTTTATTATTTTGTGAGACACTTTATCAGATTTACAATCAATCGATTCCATTAATGACTTTTCTTACTAATAAACAGTTTTCATTATATGTACAGTTATGTTGAAAAATAAATAAAAACAATAAAAAGGTCTTGTAATTGTTTTACAGATAAAATTTCACAACTTTTTGAAGAGGAGAACTTCCTTCTGGGGACCTTCAGTTTGTACATTGATGCTGAAGAAGAAATTGTAAAGGGAATGAAGAGGTGAAATATAAACCATTCCCTATATAAACCATGAAAGTACTTTTTATTAAGAGCTTTTCAGTTTCCAGCAACAATCTGGTATAGGAATCTAATTGTGACAACAATCATATATCTGGTTTTAGTTCAAGATTTTATTATTAAATACATCTATTAGACACAACAATATTTGATGAACTTTTATCTTCAATCCAGAGATCTTCTTCTTCTTCAACTCGGCACATACTTAGACCCTGTGGACCCTGAGGAAATAAAAGACCCTGTGGCAGCTTTTAAACTCCTTATGAGACTGAGAGATGAATGGTTGAAGATTGAAAAAAACACTCAAAATAGTCTTGATAAACGTGAGATCTTATTTAAGTATTTTTAAGTGAAATGTCTAAACATGCATTGTATATTATTGTTAATAGGATAAGAAATGTTGAGAACTGTTGATGAAAGAGTAAAACAGTGATAAAAGCTTTCAAGATGTATTAAACTTATATTAAACTTCATATTTGAAAATCAGACAACGTGTATCAGATACTGCTGGAATATGCACAGATCCCACAGGTAGAAGATTTGAAGGGCGCAGCTTTAGGACTGATCAGTCTGCAAGAGCTCTACAAACTCTACCCACACAACATCACAAAGGGTAAACTGTCTGCGCCAATGTGGTTTCATTGCAAGAGTTTCACTTTTTTCCTTTCAAAACAAATTCCAGTCTGATTGATGCTTTCATTTTTCATTTCACAGAAACGTCTTTAAATGCAATGAAGCTTATGTGGTTGGGTTGTTCGCTTATACTGAGCACAAATTCCAGCATGCCTTTCTCTGGTTTATGTACAGTCTGGAGAGATTAACAGAATACTCAACAATTACTAAGGAAGAGTTGCTCCGTTACATTAGTGACTCAGCCTATCATTTTGGCAGCCTACCTGTGGCAATTTACTTCGGCCAACAGCTTTCAAATCTGGGTGAGCTTATGGTGCCATTACCATATTTTCCGCACTATAAGACGCACTTAAAAGCCTTTAATTTTCTAAAAAACGACAGTGCGCCTTATAATCTGGTACGCCCTATATATGAAAACAGTTCTAAAATAGGCCATTCATTGAAGGTGCACCTTATAATTCGGTGTGGCTTATAAGGCTGAAAATACGTTAAGTTTATTGATATTTATGTATATGAGGTTGTCTAAAAAACTCTAACTGCAATTAGACTTTTGAAGCCATGAACTTCTTTGCCTCAGACCCAACTAACGATGATGTCAAAGTTCTGCTGAACCAGTATAGACTCCTTCGCTTCCAGAGGACTTCAAACCCTGACATATTCACACTGAACACAAAGTCAAGTAAATATGAGAGACTGTGCAGAGGAGAGATTGATGAGAGGGTAAGTGCAAAGGCTTAATTTAAAATGATTATTTGACATTAAATTACAAACAGTCAGTGTGAAGCTTTGTGTGTTGATTGGCTGTTTATTATATTTAATAAAATCAGACCTCCAGGAGGCAGAGGGCGCTGTCCTGTAGGTACAGCACAGGTGGAGGAAACCCCAGACTGATGTATGCTCCAGTGAAAGAGGAAGTGGAGTGGGACGAGCCTCCAATCATCAGATATCATGACATTATTTCAGACGGAGAGATAGAGATCCTGAAGAATATCTCCAGACCTCTAGTGAATATCTAACACACACACACACACACACATCAAATTTGATTATCAGTATTATTAGAATCTATTATCTTGTTTCTGATTATGTTTTATTGTGCTGTTTAATTGGTAAAAGTATGGACATTTCTTTTCAAAGTCATCTTGGCCTCTTAATTCTAGTAAAGACACATCTTGATGCAATGAAATATATATATATATATATATATATTTATGTTCCATTTACCTTTTGTGGTCTCCTGTAGCTTTCTAGGTCTAAGACAAAAGGGGGGGTAACAAAGATCCGTACTTCTCAAAGGTGATAATCAAATTTTTTACCCATTATGTTTCCAATATCTGCATTACATTTCTGTTAAGTTAAAGCACTTATATTGCTTCACTTTTATTATTGGAAGAAAAATGTAAACCAGTTACAATGTGGTTGAATTTGATCAAATATAAAAATCATTCTCTTGTTTTCAGTGTTATTCTAGATGAAGGCCACCCTGTGGTTGCTCGTGTCAATCAGAGGATTGCAGACATCACAGGACTCTCCATGGAATCAGCTGAACGCCTACATGTAAGGTCATAGTAAATAAGAAATACAACCTGCTCATGCACAGGAAGCTAGCTTGGTCAGATTCTCTTAAACTATATAATATAATATAATACAATACAATATAATATTATAGACTTCCAGGCAACATTGATTTAAGCACTCTGAGGGCTGATAATAATAAAAATTATTTTATATTACATCATTTATCGTACTTCGTTTTCAGGATTACTTCGTTTCAGGATTAACATGTATTTTCCTTTTGAAATGTTCTGTGTTGTTTCACCTGTTGCTTTATCGTTTTCCAGGTTCAGAATTATGGGATTGGTGGCAAATATGAACCACATTATGATGAATGGGTAAGATCAGTATACTATTAATTTCTATTTGTTTTTGATCCAATGCAGCACTCGCATACAGCATAATCGAGTGTCAAGCTTTTATATGCCAAATGATCAAGGCAAATGTCATGACCCTTTAACCTAGATCTTCAAACTGAATAGCTCTATTCTGTGTTATTGAGAGCTTGATAAAAGACAAGTAACTTATAAAATCATTGCAACATAACTTAATGTTTGATCTCACAGAATGATGAGACTGGAAGGATTGCTACATTCTTAATTTATGTAAGTTTGGCCCTCCGAATTCCAATGTAAATATGAATTACTTATTCGCCGTTTGCCACATTACCTGTATTGTACAATCCTTATGAACAGTAAATAATGTGTTCTTGCTGTAGATGAGTGATGTGGAGAAAGGGGGCGCCACTGTGTTCACTAAAGTTGGAATTGCATTGAAACCAAAACAGGTAAACCCTCAAATCACTGATCTGTGGTATATTATAATAATAAAGAAATTATTTAAGTACAGTTTAATGTAAAAGTACAAAAGTAATATTCATGCATCCATTCTCTAATGCTTAAGGGTTCAGCTGTGTTTTGGTACAACCTCCACAAGAATGGAAATTTGGATTTGAAAACAGAGCATGCTGGATGCCCTGTGTTATGGGGAAACAAATGGGGTAGGTTTTAAAATATATTATTGATATTATTACCTTCTATAATGTATAAATACTGTACATCTATGTTAAAATTACTACATTTCATGTAAACATTGTTTCTTTTCAGTGGCAAATAAATGGATCCATAAGTTTGGACAGGAGTTCAGGAGACCCTGTTCCTTGTCATACTGGGAGTGAAAGACACTGAGACCATGGAGAAATCATATGAATTGCATCTTGTAGCATCTGTTCATTATGTATCATATAAGTTATCTGTAAAATAGCTGTATACTGTATTAACCTTAACTGTGATTTACTACTCTCTAGTTAATGCTAATAGTTATTATAATATACATAAAAAAGTGCAATAGAGTAAAATAAAGTTTCAATAAGATATCAATGGATAATCACATTACCTGAATGGATCAATCGTACAGCAGCCAATAAGGAGTTATGATGATTTACATGTTTTACAAGTTTTGTGGTACAGTATATGTAGTTTTGTAATGTGTTGGGTTGGCGGTCAGTAGAGTTTGCATTTGAAGTCTGATTTGTGTGTGTGTGTGTGTGTAGACCTCAAATGCAAAGAACAAGACCGTCAGCTCTCACAGCAACACACACAATAAACCAAGAATCACTTTGATACTTTGATACTCTGACTTAAAGACTGAGCAAGGATACAAATAAATGCTGGAGGAAGTTGTGGAAGGTCTTGTGCTCTCTGTTTCCCTCTGCTGGACAGACCGTGGAGTGACATATTTAAAAACTCAGATGATGTGCTGAGAATCTTTGCTGAGATCCAGTTCAGGCTGGTTCACAAACATGTGTGCTCTCTGGTTCAGCAGTGTTCATTTCACTTGGATCTGTTTTATCATTTACTCTCCTTGGCAGATTTTCAAGGAAGCATACAAGAATATCTGTAATGGAATAAAAGGCACATAAAATATCAGGAGCTGTAAAATGTATAATATTTTTCATTTAATAATAGTAAGTAACGAAATTCATACTGAAGCTAATATGCTTCACACAGAAATAGATATGTGATTAAATGATTGAACCTTTCAACTTATCTTTTTAAAACTTATTCTTTAGGCCTTCAACCCTGTTCCTGGCAACCCACTTTCCAGCAGACTTTAGCTACAAAAATAGTTTTGTGTGTTACCCTAATCAAACACACTTGGAGCAGCTAATCAAGCCCCTCAAGATTGCTTGATACAGGCAGGTGTGCTGAAGCAGGTTTGAAATAAATTTAGCAGGGCTGAATAGTGCATTCAGCAGGCACGTGCACACATAGACATCAAAGGGGGCTTGAGCAACTGCCCTTTTCTCAGAAATGTCTTGTATATTTTTCTAACACAAACACAAAGTACATAACTACAGCTGCTTGAATCTGCTGCGATGAATCTCAAACACTGTTTTTCGCTTTCAAGTGACAAGTTTCGCGCTCTCCCTTTTGCACCGAGATATTTGGTTCAAAAGTGATTTGTGCATCTGTAGAGGTAGTGGGCGGGACAATTTAGAGATTACAGATTTTCAATCAGAAGAGCTATACGAGATATATGAGATATATGAGATTCATCGCAGCAGATTCAAGCAGCTGTAGTTATGTACTTTGTGTTTGTGTTAGAAAAATATACAAGACATTTCTGAGAAAATATTCTACAAGTGTGCAACTCTCATTTGATGAATTCACGTACTGATTTGCGGATGTTCAACATTTCTCCACGACTTCACATTTCTTGATGCGGGTGTGTAAATGCGTTTTGCACCACATTCACTGCAGCAATTGTATCAAAAATGTCAGCGTACGAGTTTCTAAATGTGTGATTTGTAGAATAGGATTTGTGCACCTGCAATGAAGAATTTGAGAAGGTGTAACTGTTGTGTTGTGTTTGTAGGAGAGAAAAAAAAGTCTACAGGTTTGCAACTCTTAAAACATTTCTCTCTGTGGCTTCAAATTTACTGATACACATGTGTGGCTTTTCTTTACAACTACAAATCGCACTGCCACAGGTGTTCAGTTGTTTTGAATCAAAAATAACTTCATACCCTTTACTTTCTTCCTTTTCTTTCGTGTATTCGTAGATCCGTCTCGATCTGTTCCGCCGACAAAATAAATGCGCAAAAATGAAAGCGCTCTGAAATGTTTAGTCGCGCCTCTGTGAAGTTCTGAAGGCATTGCCCCTGGTAACAGATAGCGTATCCTGCCATCAGGGCCGACCGGCTCAGACCCCTCCCAAATCAACCCAAATCGGCACGTGACTCCTCGGCTTCCGCTAAAGAAAATAGTACGCTCCGTCTCTATGGTTAGAATCCTGTGAGTCCATAGCAACGCTGTTTTTCATGGCAACGATCTGTTATACTCCGCACAGCGGTGTGTTCTCAAGAAATAACAGACCACATTCCCCAGGTGAAAAAAGGGTACTTTAGTGCACAAAAAATACACTTAAGTACAAGAAAGTACATTTGTAGTACATTCATATTTTTTTGTGCTAAAAACAACTGTAAAAATAATACACTATTAATACACTAATTAAAAGTATATTTTTACTTTAGTAGTACTTAAAGTGTGATTAATAAAGTATACTAAATACCATTTATATTTAAAATGTATTTTTAGTGCATATAAATAAGATATACTATTGTAGAATTACATAGAATAGTTTTATTACTGTATTTCTTACAAATACATTTTTAATGCATTAATAATAGTTCATTGTTAGTGTACTTTTAGATATTTTAAATTAAATTATTTCAACAGAAATATGTTAGAAATGTATTCACAAATGTGCTATTTCAGTACACTATATAAATATACTAAATAGCACTAACACTGAAATTTATTTTAAGTGTAATTAGATAGTTAACCTAAATTAATTTAGTTTACAATATATTAGCAATAGGTTAAATTAATTGTGCTACTTAAGTATACTTAAATACACTAAATATTAAATTGATATAGTACACATATTCAGAAGTCTTTTGCATTGAAAAAGCATGCAGCGATCACACCGATTAACAGATGGATTTTCATAACTTGTAGGTGCTTATGCTATACTATAAATGCACTACTATCACATTAAGTATGTTACTTAAAAGTGTCCTTTTGCTATACAAAATTGCAATATGATTGTTTTCCACATTTATTGTCAATAAAAAGAAAACAGATATTTAAATAGTTTAATAATTTCACAGTAACCAAAAATAATTCACTTAACACTGTCTGTGAGCTAATATTTAGAACAGGCATAACAACTGTATTTTTCTGACTGTTTGCTTTGTATTGCATAACATTTTAAGAAAAAAAAAACAAAAAAAAAAAACTTGCAAGCTTGGAGGATAAGCGAATAGAATAGACGTTATTGTCATTGGTACAACAACATTTAGGGTGCTTCCACAGAGCCATACCATTGCACCATACAAAATAAAAGAAAAACGAGGAACAACATATATCCAGATAAGGGAACGAACAGGCTCAGTGAGCAATATGCATATCTCTCATTCATGTGTCAGTTCATATTTAATCTCTCTCTATATTATTTGGGAGTGGAATAACATAGTTTTTGGCTTTTGCTTCTATCAAAACACATTTTCTGTAAAACAGATCAGTGGGAACCGCACATACATTGTTGTAGAACCCAGAAGCTCGTGCAGATACACTACGTAAACAACTTTCAAGCACACCACGAGTAAATGGATATTGGAATAAATTCGTTATTTTTGTTTGATTTTGGCACAAAAAAACTATTCTCGTCGCTTGACAAATGGATGGTTGAGCCACTGGAGTCACTTAGACAATTTCAAACAAAGTCTTAGTACGATTTCTGATCGAGCAAGTTTAAGCCCCTTGGAAGTCAATGGAAGACTTATCCAGCGCTCAGATTACATCATAAATATAATATTTTGTGATGCAATGGTTAATGGAAGTCTTAAGGGTTTAGAACAACACGCGGGTGACTAAATACAAAGAACTTTTAGATTTTTGGGTGAACTAACCCTTTAATAAAATGATTAAACTACAGATTACTGTATGTATCTTATATGAACAAAACATACATTTCTTCTTTACTTTCACATTCCTTTCCCAACAACAACAAAAAATTACCTTTACAGTGTTTTTTTTTTTTTTTAAACAAAACTTTCATTATTGCACTTTCGCCATATTACGGCTCTAACCTCGGACTGTGATGTGCCCGGAAACTAGGATATGACAGTGTCTGCCGAAAAAATAAAATAAAAAAAACATTAGTACATTAGTGCTTTATGAATAGCATTCATAATATCCACCTTATGCTTATAGGATATAAAGCTTGCTAGAATATAGACACACAATGATTTTCTAGGCAAAAAGAGACCTTTTTCACAGTCTGTGTGATCATATCTGTTTTGTAGTAAAGGATGGCTGCATTACTGTCGGCAGTTTTGTGAAGAAAGCTAAACTAGCTGAACTTAGCAATAAATATCAATATATGAAATAGTTTATTCATACTGATGCCCTACCATGCCATCCTCCATTTTATTGTTTAATATTAACTTATCGATGTGATTGTCAGCACTATGAATGAGTAGAAGCAAGCTGCTCCAATACTCCCAGAGAAATAATCAAGATGATTTAGATTTATTTTAATTATTCTTTAAATAAGTTGTTTTGTGATTAACATATGCTTTTGTCTACAGTATGCAGTTAAATTACTCAATCATGCTGGATACAACTCGTTCTTAAGAACTAGTTAAAATTTTTGTTTTGAATGATTAGTATTTCACAAAACACATACAATAACATACCATCTCTTGGGCTGCGCTGGAGGAACCTGAGCTTGTGCTTGCTGTATCGATCCCTCTGTTCACTGAGGATATTAGTTCCTTGACACACTGCACTAAGGTGGGAATTTCTGCAAAAAAAAGAGGATATGTATTTTATATAGTTTAAAATGTACTATAACTAACAGATTTTGAGGACATACCAATTATGACAGTCAAGTTAAACTAAACTGCAGCTTGAGTATATGTCGTTTTCTCTAAAGCCCTATTTGCACGGGATTAGTATTATCTGGGGATGATGAGTGATTTTGAAACTGCCCCCACATTAATTTTGTTATGTGCATTCGCACGGGATATGCAAAGCCAGTGATTTTACTCAAATTTAATGACATAACTCCCGGATAATAGGAATGTCAAGGTTTTGACAGTCCCGTTTCTGCAAATTGTAGCGATATGTCAGCACCCAAAATACTATCAAACACTCCAAAGCAGCTCCATTCTGAAAAGGAAAAAGGCAAAGAAAAGCTACACGGGAAACAAAAACCTTAAAAAATGATATATGACCCGCCAAATTACAGAAATGACTATTTGTAGTGCACTGACAATAGTTTTATATAATTTGTTTGTTAATAAATTAATTAATTAAGACATTGTTGTTTGATAGTTTTACCTGAATGAATTTTGAAATAATTTACTATATTTCAGATCAATTTGTTTGTTTTACTTAATTAACCACCGTGTTTTAACACACACACACACACACACATATACAGTGGGGATATTGGGCACCCCTTGCAGAATCTGTGAAAATATGAGTAATTTTCAAAAAATAAGAGAGATCATACTAAATGCATGTTATTTTTTATTTAGTACTGTCCTGAGTAGGATATTGTACATAAAAGATATTAACATTTAGTCCACAAGACAAAAAAAAAATTGCTGAAATTATTAAAATAACCCCATTCAAAAGTTTGGGAACCCTTGGTTCTTAATACTCTGTGTGGTCACCTGATGATCCTCGACTGTCTTTCTGTTTTGTGATGGTTGTGCATGAGTCCCTTGTTTGTTGGTTCAATACGAATACATGTACTGCTCCACTCCTGATGCACACCACAGGTAATACGTGTAAAAACACATCGTAAGTGGGGTACGAACAAGGTGCCAAACGCCACAGTTGAGATTTCTAGAGGTGTCGAAAAGATTTCTATTAAAAAAGTTATGAAGAAAGATGGCTGCTTAGAATGATTACAAAGATTGTAAATGCTTAATGCACAGAATCTATCTAAAGAAATGAAATACAGTACAACCACTTTTTACTGCTTTAAATACAAATTAAGTCAATAGAAAATTACAATCACACATGTATTATTGTATATATAGTATATGTAAGACATAATTATCCACATAGCATCCCTCAGCACAACTCATTTCAGGTATTTTATACTGTACCTTTCAAAGCTTTCAACACTTCACCACTGACAAATAATGGCTGTTCCACGCTCTCTCCACTTGCCTCAACAGCATCTAAGGTATCCTATATTTAAAACAATAAATACAATTTCAAACAAAAATGATTTGCATGGTAATGTTCTACTTGCAAAAAAAAAAAAAACGCTTTGGAGAACCTGAAAAAATACGATTAAAAATACATTAGAATAACTATAACACAGTCCAAATGGTTTTTTTTTTTGGTGTATGGTCTGAAACGACATACAGTTGGTTGAAAATTCTCTGGGTAATCGAACAAATCCACATTTGTGTCCACGGTTTCGGCTTGAACTTCCTCCTCACTATGTAACGGAATGGTTCTGCGTGGATCAGAGTGGAGTGGTTTCCTCAGTGTATCCTTCAGCTGAGTGAGGATCCTCTCATTTGCAACCTTTTTTTGTTTCTGAACCAAAGTCAAGAAGAAATAAAAACTCAGTTATATACAACATAAAAAACAGCGACAACTGAACATCTGTATATAGTCTATAAACAAAAAACATTTAAACAATACCATAGATCTTATAATTTGTATTATCTGCCTAAACATTACTTTTAAAAATACATTAGGTTGACTACGCAGTCCAAAATTTGTGTTCATTGCTTAGGGTTTGAAACGACATACGGTTGATTGAGAATTCCCTGGGTAATTGAACAAATCCACGTTTGTGTCCACCGTTTCAGATTCAACTTCCTCCTCACTATGTAATGGATTGGTTCTGCATGGAGTGGAGTGGGGTGGTTTCCTCAGTGTATCCTTCAACTGAGTGAGGATCCTCTCTTTTGCAACTTTTTTTTGTCTCTGGACCAAATAAAAACTCAGTTATATACAACATACAAAACAACTATCATTAGTACAAAACAACTAACATAAATCATTATGGTAATTTAATTTATATGCATTCTACATCATTTTTATTTAAAAAATCAGATGTACTATATCACTCTGCCTTTCGTTTCATTACAGATGTAGGCAGTTAGGACTCACCACTGCACTCTGTATGAAACTGTACAATGGCCTTTCCTCTTTCTCTTAGAAGAAAATTCCATCTGTTAATTTTTACTTTTAAAGCACTAATGGGTAAATTACCCCTTTACATTTCAAATTTACTTATTTAACAAAATAGTGTTTATAGGACAAGGTCATCAAAAAAACTGTTATTAGTTATTCCATTAACAAAAAAAGAACTTGGAAAAAAGCTTTTTCATTGTATGCACCAAGTGTCTGGAATGAACTTCAAAACACCTTGAATTTAGAATCACTTCAATCTATTAGTACTTTTAAAACCTCTTAAAGACATCTCTGAATGAACGCTGTACTTGTTTTAACTAGGTACTATTTAAAGGGGGGGGGGGGGGGTGAAATGCTATTTCATGCATACTGAGTTTTTTATACTGTTAAAGAGTTGGATTCCCATGCTAAACATGGACAAAGTTTCAAAAATTAAGTTGTACATTTGAAGGAGTATTTCTGTTCCAAAAATACTACTTCCTGTTTGTCACAAGTTTCGGAAAGTTTTTTTTCGAGTATGGCTCTGTGTGACGTTAGATGGAGTGGAATTTCCTGATATGGGTCTTAAGGCACTTCTGCCGGAAGAGCGCGCGCTCCCGTATAGCAGAGCACTGAGAGGCTGAGCACAGACTCACTGATCAGAGCGAGAGCGTCGCGAAATAAAAAAAGGAGTGTGTTTTTGGTTGCCAGGGCAAGACAACCCTGCACAGATTACCAAAAGAGAAACAGCATTAAGGGACCAGTGGATTTAGTTTTATTTTTACAGAGCATCAACAGAGTTGTGCAAGTGTTTTTGTTTGTTCCCTGCATTTCGAAGATGCTTGTCATACAAACAAGGCCCAGTTTGACGACGGATTTGCGTATAGTTTATTTCTTAAGGATGATGCAATCCCAACGAAAAAGGGTCACGATCGTGTGTTGGAACCGCAGGCGGTGAGTAAAACTGCTTCAAATATCTCTGCCTCCTTGTTAGTGCGTCTGCCTCCCATACCGGAGACAAGGGTTCGAGCCCCGCTCGGAGCGAGTCATTGCTGCTGCTGCTCCCATTCAGTTTCAGCCTCGGGATCTGATTCTGGATCATAAATATACGCTGAATCTGACTGTTAGCCATGATTTGTTTTGGATGATGTTTTTTTCCTCAAGGTAATGCCACAGCTTCCAAACACACTCAACACAAAAGCCTACTCGCGCTCGTGATTCTTTAGCTCCGCCCACACGTCACGCCTCCAGTCGGTCGTGTTTTTCCAGGAAAAATCGGTACAGACTATCTTTCTCTTATGAATATAATAAAACTAAAGACTTTTTGGAGTTATGAATGATGCAGTACTACTCTATAGGTACTCAAGATTAACAGGATATTGAGTGAAAACGAGCATTTCACCCCCCCTTTAAATTATATGTTTGTTTTTACTTAAGTTAAATGTGTATTGTATACATAGAGCTTTGCTGTGTATTGTAATTTTTGTCCTGTTTTTTTTTTAATGTTTTTAATTTGCAACTTTTTTGGCCGCCTGTCTGTCTTGGCCAGGACTCCCTGTGAGAAGAGTTATTAAACTCAATTGGACTTTTCTTGTTAAATAAAGGTTAAAAAAAACGAAGGGCCAACAGGACATCTGTATACAAACCACTGATATTTAAACAATACCATACATCTTTCATTTTTTTATATCTCTTTAATAATCATTAAGAGGCCATTTTATCCTAGGACTGCAAAATCATAAACATTAGGGCAATTATATATTAGTTAAAAAATATATTTCTTTGAGCAATATTACAGTAAAAATACTTACTTTTGCTTTTTCATATTGTCGCTTCATCTCAATGTCTGTTTCGTCATCAGAACTTTCTAAAGTGTTTTTTTTTCTAGAACAAAGACAAAAACACATTGCACAGCATTCTTAATTAGGGATGCACGATATTGGATTTTGGCCGATATTCGATATGCCGATATTTTCAAAATAATTTTGGCCGATGCCGATACCGATATCGATATATATACAAATATATACTGATATATTTAAACTTTAATTTTACTGAAGAGAAATCCATGTATCTCTTCTGTACTGATTCTACCATAAATTTATTATTTTACAAATGTAGACAGACATTCACATCTGAAAAACAGGTCAATTATTTCACTTGGAGAATATCGGTTTGGCTCATCGGCAGAAATATTCATATCGGCCGATACCGATAATGGTCATTTTAAGCTTTTATCGGCCGATACCGATATTGTGCCGATATTATCGTGCATCCATATTCTTAATACATTTTCACTTGCAAACAAAAAACTTGAGTTTGCATTTTAGAAACAAAACCGTGATTGTATTTTAAAAAATCAAATGTAAAAAGCATTCCTTGTCCTTTAGCCTACGTTACAACCCCTCCCTTATGGCAAAGAGGGGCCAGCTTTCTGAAACGTTTCTGTGTCATAGCAAGACAGACAAGGGGATATTAACGTTATATATATATATATATATATATATATATATATATATATATATATATATATATATATATATATATATATATATATAAAAATAATAATAATGTCATGTTGTAATAAAGTTATCTGGCTGCAGCATCTTTAAGTCAAGCGGCACACTCATTTTGACTGTCATTTTAACATGTGAACCAAAATTACTCAAGATGAATTAAGTATTTATCCAACTTACTGAACAAACGTCAGTACTAAACTGCATTTAATCATTAATATTTCGTGCAAGATATCAAATTCAACAACTTATAGTACTCTTGGTGGAGCGCTGACGTTAGCTCCTGCTGCCTTGACGTTCGCCATCTTCTCATACATTTCGCGCCAGTGTAACGGACTGTGGCCCAATTGTGATTGGCTGAAATTGTTATAGACGTCTGATTGGCCACGACTTATTTAAAAAATAAAATAAAAACTTTTGATTTGAGGATAAAGCCCGCTCAGAGTGTCACAAACTATTCAATGGTGATGTGTGTCAGTTTTTTTTAAAGCATAAAATATATTTGAGAATCGTAATCAACCAGATATAAAGAACATGTACTTGATGATTTGAGACACCCATCAAAGGCCACGAAATATCGACGGATAACAGAATCTGAGGTAAAAAAATAAATTCCTTCTAGGTTTAACGACAACGTATTATTATTATTTTAAGGCTAACAGTGCATTGTTTATTACAGAATAATTTTAAGTGCCGAGACCGAGGGAGTTACAAGAAGTATATCAATTGCCCATCCTCCCACAAAGAAAAGAGACGAGTCTTAACGGAGGTATGCAACATTATGTCATTTGACAAAAACAGTTATGGATACGTTTATCAGTGATTCATATTAGAATAACTTATAGGGAACGCGGTAATGTGTGACGTTAGCCTAGACTGCACCAGTTTTGTGATTTTGTTCGTTCCGATGACAAATCATCCCTTGAGGCTTTACCATATTTGTCTTGGTGACTGTATATTCATCTATAATCCAGCCAGAATCACTAAATCATAATTTAAATCTTTGTATGTTCTTCAGATATTTTCATAGTGTAGCCTAAGCCAAATAAAATTTCATTCTAGAAGTGAGAGCTGTCATGAGGCTCAAACTCTGAGCTCCCTTATATAGCTTATATTTTCCCTGCTGTCCTGTATGTGTATGTGATAAAGATACATGAAAAATTGCTTGTAATAAACACACCCATGTCTCCTAATGCTGTTGTATGACTCATTACAGCCTGACAGTAAAGCAGCCTGGAGACAGTCCCACTTAGTCCAAATGATGGAATTACCCTCCACGTCAGACCAAGACAGACCTTGGACTCACATAAGTGGGGACCAACCTGATATAAAAATGCTAACAGAATTACAGGTAATAATTAATGTGAACATTGACCAATTTGTATTAATAAAACTTCTAATAAAGAAGTTACTGTGTCAACACCAGCTTATACATAAGTCAATGAATTTAATACTTTGAAGTAAACACTCGTTGCATTATCCATTCATGATAGGTTTATGCAAATTTAAATTCATTATTAATTTATAAGTTTACAAGGTGAATAACTTCCAGTTGTTCAGCAGTTAATGGCTATTACTCATTATTTGATATTTTTTATGCAAAACTTTTGTAACTTTTTTGATGTAATTTGATGGATCTTCAATGCAATGCAGATACAGTTTAACAAACACTTTATAGTTAATTGGCATATATTTCTGACCTCATCCAAATTAATACGCCAGCACGGACACTGGGGTCAGAGGGCCAGCTCCAGCTTGTAGTCCCCAAGTCGAGCCTTAAGACTCGGGGGGGGACAGGGCCTTTTCTGTGGTTGGATCTAAACTCTGGAACGGCCTGCCCCTCCATGTCCGAACTGCCCCTACAGTCGAGTGTTTTAAGCCTCGTCTAAAGACACAATTTCATTATTTTGCTTTTAATTCTGCCTAAGTTATGTCGTCCACTGTGGTTTTTATCCTTTTTTTATATTTTATATATTTTTAAACTTGATGTTCTTATTTTGTTTAATTGATTTTATATTAATTGTTTTCTATTATGAGTCTTTGCAGCACTTTCAAAACTTTGTGTTTGTAATATGTGATATAGAAATAAAAGGAAAAATTAAAAAATTAAAGAAAAATAAAAAATGGATTGGATTTCATCAGTGGACAAAGACATCTATCCCATTATTCATTGCAAAACTACTCTAATTCTGTCTGGTTGCATATTGTAAGTTAACTATCTTAAACTATTTTAAAAAACACATGTTTATAACTAATGTTTTTTTTATGTATGGCAGGACATATACTGGACATTGGAGATCAACCAAGCCATGTAATAAAATAAGTTAATAAAATAAGAACGTCCCCAGTTAGTTAATGACTTGCATCAAGAGTCTTTCCCCCTGAAATTTAGAAATCTAAATTGGTGAATCTAGAAGAAATCTACAGATGCAAACAGTTGGAGGATAGGCTACACTCTAAAAAAATGTAGTAAATCTGAGTAACTGCATCTGTACATTAATAAATAAAACTGAGTAGAAATAAGTTAACATTAAAAATAACAATATTTATAAATTAACGTTTTAATTATGAACTTTTTTTTTTTCCTCTTAACCTTTATAAAATAGTATTCCAAACAACCACAAATACATACATGACATTGGCTTTTATTTAATTTTATTTAATTTTTACTCAATTATTTTGGTAAGTTTTATTCAAACAATCAAGTAAGATTTCAGAGATTTTATTAAGTTAATTAAGTTAAATATTTACTAAGCCACAGAATATTTTTTGAGTGTAGTAGGTTTAAAACAAACTCCATCTAAATGTGGATTTTGAAGGTTTTATTTGATGATGGTGATGATACAGTCCTCCCTCAAATGTGAAACTAAGTCCTTGTCAGTCACCATCAGTTATTGTGTATGTGTACATGCATAGCAATAATAATATTAATGTATTTGATTAAAACATTAAGGCAATTCAGTATTCTGATGCTTAGTTGTGTGAAGCTAAAAAGTTATTTTGCTTGTGAAACAAAAAGTATTTAAACAATTAATTTTAATCATGCTTGCAGTGCAGGGCCAGGCAGGCAGCATAATGCAAAGTTAACAAAATAGCAGCAACAACCTTCATCAGTTTAGAGTGAATATTTGTGTTAATTTAAAAGTGTTATGTGTTCTGATAAAACCAAAATAACTAAAATGATGTAGTGCCTTGTGCAAAAAAAATAAACAAATTATTAGTAAAACACACCCCTCTGCTTGATGCAGTTAGTTTGGTTATTCTAAATATATACTTGAAGCTAGTAGCATAGAAAATGTTTTCAAAACATGCACATTGTGGGATGGTTTCCTTTGCTGCTCTATAAACCTAGTGAATACTAAGGAGACCATGGTTTCTGTGTGAACTGATTATTTTGTAGACATCTTTTGAAAATTAGAGTTTGAGGAAGATAAAATTAATTAACTTTTTTAATTATTTTTTTTTAAAAAGGAAGTCAGTTTTGCGTTAATATATATACTTTTTTGTTTCAAAAAAGTGCCCTTTATTTCACTTGAGCCCCTGCCCCTCAGAATGTCTGTGCACGTCCCTGGCATTCAGGTCAAGTCAGGTAGATCGGATTTCCAAGTTGAACACACAGAAATGGCACATCAAAGTTGTTATTACGAATGGGAAAAAAAAATGTAATCCCAAGTTTTCATGTTCGGGGCGTGTCAGAGAAAAACGTGTCAAATGGAACGGATGTAGACAAAGTTTATAGGCCTACATATTCAGTGTCTGTATTCTCTTTTTTTAAACTGAATGTACAATAAAGCCATATTGTATACAAGTTACATACTAGAATGAATAGAATGTAGTGATTCAGTTTACATCACCTTCATAAATTGAATAAAAAATGAAAAAAGCAACAAAGAAAAAATATGCATTCTTTATTCATAATTTTTAGATACAGAGTTTTTTTATGAATTTTATGTAAAAGTTGAATCTCCCTCTTGTTCTGAC
Organism: Carassius auratus; assembly: GCF_003368295.1. NCBI lineage: Eukaryota > Metazoa > Chordata > Actinopteri > Cypriniformes > Cyprinidae > Carassius > Carassius auratus. Next base: position 2,622,867 of record NC_039269.1, on the reverse strand, counting down.
CAAAGTGATTTAAACGAGTCCCTTGACAACTCATATACGAACGTCCCAGGAGGACTTGAATGCAGATGTATGTTCTAGCAATATAAATGTAGGCTAAATATAACTTTTAAATAGATGTCGACGAGGAGTTAATGGGGGAAAAAAACATAACACCAGTACTTCCTGTGAGTGTGTGTTACCCTGAAAAACAAAATATCCTCCTGAGAACCAGAAAAATGTATTTCAGTTTCATATGGCACTGGGCTATATTTGTCTGGTGTCTTTTCAGTGGCAAATAAATGGATCAATGAGTTTGGACAGGAGTTCAGGTGACCCTCTTCTTTGTCATACTGGGAGTGGAAGACACTGACACGATGGAGAAAGGATAATTCATAAGTGTTATCTGTAGTACCACAGAAGTATTTATCTGTTATATTTATTAAGTGTCATAGTAACATTTATGACTGTTTAGGTAATGTTAATAATAATTGTAATATACAATTTAAAAAGTTCAATAGATTAAAATATAATAAGTTTAAAATAAGTTTCATCAAGATTTCAATGGATAATAACATTACTTGAGTGAATTAGTCAAAAGTCAGTTAGGAGATATTCCTGTAAATAAAATGTGTGTGTGTGTGTTTGTTTGTGTCTCACCCTGAAAAACAAGGCTGTCAACATACTTCAGTGTCTTCATGCATGCACAACTTACATATATGACATATTAAACCCACACATTATGTATGTATGTTAAACCAATAATTATGAACTACTTCAGTTATTATTCAATTCAATTTTTTAGAATATACTTTTGTAAACTGCGTATAATCACTTCTAATACAAACAGTGACTGTTTGTAATCAGTATTGATCATGGGCTCAGTAACTCACAGAAAACATAATGTAATCATTAATTTTACTTTTAGTTTCTGCATTAGTCATAAATCAGACTTACAGTACATGATTGATGACACAGCATCCTGCAGCAATAAAACAAAAAGAACGCTATGCCAGTAAAGTTTGTTGTTAAGCAACATTAGAACAGCTCTTGATAATCAGCAATGATAAGATATCATATTTCACTAAGTCACATTTATGTTCTGTTTTGAGGACCTTAATGTTGATTATGTCCTTCTTTTGGTCCCTTTTTTGTCTTTGATTAGTTTCTTTGGTTGTTTTAGTTACTATTATGCACCTATTTGTTTACCTAGTTACTCAATTATTAACTGATTAGCAAATTTGTTTTTTATTTTAAATTGTAGTTTGTTCTTGTCTGTGCTATACTGATTTAATGTGATGTTGTTAGATTGCTGAGACATTGTTCTCCGGTGCTCCTAGGTGTTTTTAAATTGAAAGTAAAAATCACTGCTGCGATTAGGTTCTGCCTCTATGTCAACACGTGAGAGCTCACCCTTTTAAAGTTTCGCTTTTGTTTTTGATCAGATAGAAGCAGTACCCAGAAACTATAAGGTGGGCAGATACAGGTGTGTCTCTGAAAATATTTATAAATGGTCTGTATTTAAGCTCCATTTCACTTCAAGGTATACACACAGAAGTTGTGATTTGAGATTCTGAATGTTTGATAATGGTTGCAAGGGAATTTACATTTGTGGTGTGTATTTGGACGGTCTGTGCTGCCGGGCATGAATTCTTCTCATCAACAGGTTATAATTTGTATTTCAATTCAATATCAATTCATTGGTTTTGATTTGTTTTTTAATTGTTATTCATTTAAAGTTATAGTATTTTGTCCTTCAATGTTTTTAAACTGTTGCCACGACAAATTAATTGTATGTATTAATTTGTGGGACTTTACATCAAAATAATTTAACAAATCTTGCTGTATTTGATGCAGTTATACAAAACATTGTAGTTACTTGTATAGATTTTTTAAATTCCATTATTGACTCTCTCTTTGATTTGTTACTTAATAAACATTTTTCATTATACCTCTAGAGAACAGAAAAATACATATCAAATGCTTTTTGACATTTAAGTGCAGATACTTTAAGTGCTTTAAGATGCTTTAAGACTTTAAGTGCAGAGGGTGGGAAGTCGTGGCCTAGTGGTTAGAGAGTTTGACTCCTAACCCTAGGGTTGTGGGTTTAAGTCTCGGGCTTCGGGTGCCCTTGAGCAAGGCACCGAACCCCCAACTGCTCTGTGTGTGTGCACTTTGGCCCATACTTGGCTGTATTTCACTTTTTTCACTTTATACTGTAGATCAAATTGCACAGCTTGTTGAGAAGAAGAAAGACCTTCTGACGAGCTTTAGTCAATACATAGATGCTGAAGAAAAGAATATAGCGAAAATGAAGAGGTGAAACACTTAGTTCTAGGATTATGTCATTATTATTATTTTTTAACAATACAACTTCTGATGAATCCCTCTCTTCAATACAGTGTTTATCTGAATCTTCTGCTTTCATACTCTGACCCTGTGAACCATGAGAAAATCATGAGAGACCCTGTGGCAGCTTACAAACACCTCAGACAATTGAGAGATGAATTAATAAATATTGTAAACCACATTCGACCGAGTTTTTATCAGTGTAATGAGTATCAGGATGAATTGGACTTCCTAGAGATCCCACAGCCAGAGGACATAGATGGTGCAGCGTTAGGACTGATCAGACTGCAAGAGATCTACAAACTCTACCCAGAAGACATCATGAAGGGTGAATAGTCCACAGTATTGCACCAGTGCAGTTTCACTGAGAGTGTTTCACTTTTGTTTCCTTTCAGAAAACAGCTTTCATCTGTTTTGATTTCACAGAAATGGCATTAAGTGCAGATGAAGCTTACCATGTTGGGTTGGTTGCTTATAACGAGGACAAATTCCAGCATGCCTTTCTCTGGTTTCTGTACAGTCTGGATACATTAACAGAATACTCAGCCATTACTGAGAAAAAGTTGTTACAGTCTCTTATTTCCTCAGCCTATTATTTTGGCAGCTTGTCTGTGGCAATCTACCTCAACCAACAGCTTCTAAATATTGGTGAGGCCATGCATGGTGACCTTAAGTTAATACTAATAATAATACTTATATTTTTATATTTTAGGCCAGATATAAAAATCTGTGATTCCTAAACATTTGCCTTAGATCCAACTAATGATGAAGTCAGAGCTCAGCTGAACAGACTCCTTTACTCACATAGAACTTCAAATGCTGACATATTCACACTGAACACAGAGTCAAGTAAATATGAGAGGCTGTGCAGAGGAGAGGTTGATGAGCGGGCAAGTGCATTGTTTTAAATTCAAATCATTACTTGACATGACATTTTAAATAATGTAATTCTTTGTGTATTCAATGAAAGTTGATTACATTTTATAAAATCAGACCTCCAGGAGGCAGAGGGCGCTGTCCTGTAGGTACAGCACAGGTGGAGGAAACCCCAGACTGATGTATGCTCCAGTGAAAGAGGAAGTGGAGTGGGACGAGCCTCTAATCATCAGATATCATGACATTATTTCAGACACAGAGATAGAGATCTTGAAGAATATCTCCATACCTCAAGTGAATGTCTAACACATACATAAAATAATAAAAAAATATGTTGATGAGGTTTTTATTATTATTCAATGGGCAAAAGTATGCGGACAGTGACGGCCTACTTACATTCTAGACTGGTGGTTTTCAAGCTTTTTATATGATACCGCCTACTAAAATATAGCTATTTATAAATATATGTAAAATATCTGAGGAAAAAATTACCTTAATTTAGTTAATAATGTATTTTTGACTTTCTCTACTTTTGGTAAAGTTTGAACCCCTTAACAGAATACTAAAATACTATTGAATAAGAGTTGTCACAATCTCTTAGTTCCCTTAGCTTACTGTTCAAGCAGCCTACCTGTGTCAGGTAGCCAGACTTACAGGACAAAAGTAGATGGTCTGGGAACCTTGGCCACTTTGAATAGCCAAGGCCTGCTCAAAGAGGCGATATGATTGAATCACGTTTTGTTTTGGGCCACGTAATGTTCAGGAGCTAGAAATATCATCATAATTACAGACCAGTTTGTAAAACTCTTGGATGTTTTTTCAAGAGTCTACGTGTGAACTTTACATATTTCACAAATTTTGAAAATCCAGCGTTTAGTTGATCCTGATAAGCGCTTATTGCCACAGATGTAAACATGACAGCTTTCTTTTTCCATGAGGGTATTTGGCACCACAACATCTTTGTTTCCAGGCGAAACATTTAGAACATGACATAAGTGTCTCCTGGAACTCCTGTATAATTCAACCAATCTGATGACTTTGACTTTGAAACTCCTGAAGTGTCATCCAAATATCATCCAAAATCAGTGCCTGAATAGTGTCTGAATAGGAGCAAATCTCTCCAAAGCCATGTTCTAGAGGAAGACCTTCCCACTCGAGTGGAAGCTGTTGCTAGTGCTAATGATTTTGAAATTAAATGTGGCATTTGGGTGTTCACATACTTTTGTCCATACTATTTACTACATAATTCTGTACTTGACAGTTCATTTCTACATGTGTCCTAGCTTTCTAGATCGAAGGTTTATCAAGATGGATGGAGTGCAGTCTCTCAACACCGTGTTTCTCAAAGGTTTAATAAATATATCTCCTCATTAATGAGATAGTTTACCCCAAATATAAAATCAACATAATTTAAGATGTTAAGTAAATAATTTTTTATTTGATTACCAAAAACATGGTCATGCACTTATTATGCAAAGAAAAATTACCACTATATTTTCAGTGTTTTTCTACAAGATGACCCTTTGTCTGCTCGAGTCAGTCAGAGGATTGCAGATGCTACTGGACTTTCCATTGAAACAGCTGAACCACTGCTTGTACGTAATATTATAAGAAAGAAAAGCGATCATGCATTTCCCCACCAGCTGTGTCTTACAGTTAACTTGGACATACTACTTTGCCCACTATCTAGAAAGAAAGAAAGAAAGCTCAAATATTAATTTGCTAACACTATATGTTGCTAAGGAGTGATATACCTTTGGAAGTCTAATATTTATTATAAAATTACATTTAACAGATTTATCACACTTGAGTTCTTCCAGTAAGTGCATTAAACATGTGACACATTGTTTATAAACAGTTGAGCTTTACTTCAGTCATTTTCATTTCAATAGTGATGCATGAGTGATGTAATATTTTTTTTCAGGTTCAGAATTATGGCATTGGTGGCAGATTTGAACCACATTATGATGCACTGGTAAGTTCACTATGCAACGATCATAAAGTAAATTTGTAGAACAATTCATCATATACATTTCTAATGAGTCTTTAGAATGGCAGGTTAATTTGCTAACACTATATGTTGCCACTTTATTAAGTAATAATAACTGACTAAATAAATGCAAAGTTGCAAACATATGTTTGTTTGTCCTCACAGGAGACAGGAGAGAATGACAGGATTGCTACATTCCTAATTTATGTAAGTTGACAGCGTGAGTGTAGCTTTCAGAAAAACTGACTTGAAGTATTTCCATAGCTATTCCTATTAATTTTACCTGTGTGGAAAAATAAAAAAAAAGTCACGTGCTCTTGTTTTAGATGAGTGATGTGGAGATAGGGGGTGCCACCGTCTTCCCTGGCATCGGAGTTGCAGTGCAGCCAGTAAAGGTAAATGTTACATTTACACAGTATATACAGATAATTACTGAAATGATAAAAGTAAGCAACATCATTTAAGCATCCTCTCTGTGCTCATTCAGGGTTCAGCCGTTTTTTGGTACAACCTCTATAAGAATGGTGAACTGGATTTGAATGCATACCATGCTGGATGCCCTGTGTTATTGGGTAACAAATGGGGTAGGTTTTTTTTGTTCTGTATTTCAGGTCTAAGATATAACTGGCAGATTTTTTATTATATTATTTTGGAACGCTGCCTGATTTAATTACACATTGATTGTGTATTTTCAAAATATATCTAAATAAGGCAATAAACATTAATATATTCTCTATGTAGCTTTATCAGTACAGTTGCTTATAGTAAATAACTATTGTTTATTATTTATTTTTTATCTATTCAGTAGTGTCCTTGCATTAAACATTTATATTCGGAGTGAACAGGTTTTCATAACTGTTGTTGTGTTCGAGAAGAAAAACAATCTGGTCACAAATCATTTAAAAAAGAAAGCTATGTATGGAGGCAACTGAAAGCTGAGCATAATGTTGAATGTAAAAATGATTTATTTATTTTTTTTTATATTGACTTTTTTTTCAGTGGCTAACAAATGGATCCATGAATTTGGACAGGAATTCAGGAGGCCCTGTTCTTTGTCAGAATGGGAGTGAAAGACTCCAGAAATCATATAGAAATCACATGATATTTACACATGTATCATTTATATGTACCACAGATAATTTATGTGAAAGTTGTACTCTGTACTATATGTTATGTTTATGTATCATAAAAGTTGATAATGTAGACAGGATCTGTACCATGAATTTGTAATATATTGGTCAAAACCATTCTTTTGACACAGATGAGTCAGTGTCTTTAGGTCTCTGATCACAAACTCTGGTCCATGTGACATCTCCACCGTTCTATTTGTACTCTTGTATGTGACACATATGGTTTGGCCATTGATTGCAAATTAGTTGCAGGCCTCGGACTTTAGGCCTCTGAAGTAGAAGGAAAGACGGAGAAAAGAACAGATGTTATATTCTGTAAAAGAATGAGATTTAAAAAAAAAAACAATTAGCCTGTAATATACACAAATTTGCAGCTGTGCAATAAATCATTTAAAACACACAGGTTGGAAGACTTGGGTAATTCACTAGTAGTTAACTGAAGTTAAACTTGTAGGTGAAACGTTTTCCTTTGGTCTTGTACAAAATTTGCTTATAATAATATCTAAGAAAAAAACAGATGTCAAACTATATTAGTCAACTGATAAAATATCGCATAAAAATTGCATATTACAGTCCGTAGGCCTACTCTGAATTGGAATAAAATGCATATGACACACAGTGGTGGCGAAAATTATTAGAACACTATTATTTTCACAAGCTAAAAATTGTTTTAGGTCTATTATTTCTATATTTTGCTATAGAGTGTCAGTAGGAAACATCACTTTACATTCCCAAACTTTCATTTTGCCATTAAATATAATAATCCAGGGAGAGTTTTGTTTGCAGAAGGAGTCTGATAGCAGCCAGTGCTCGGCACCATCATCGGTCTGTCTGGAATAACATGAAGAAACAGAACAAACTGAGACAGACTAAATCCAGAAGAATTGAGGCAAGGTCTCCAATAAACCTACCTGCAAAGCCACCTGAAAAACTGGGAGCAAGTACACCTAGAGCAAAAGCTGGTTTAAAACATAAAAACATCTTTAAACATAAAGGATGGTCTCAATTTAGAATTGTAGCCCTATAGCCTTCATAGATCTTATAGTAGGCTGTAATTTGGCAGAATGTGAAGAGACATACATTGTTTTTCTCCATAATTGTAGCGTATCAGTTCTGTAGATAAACTGAATATTTTTTCGTGCTCCAAACCAGACTTGTGTATTATTATACATACATACACATTCCTCAGCATGCGTTTATAGGTCAAATGATAGCAAGTGATATGTAGGATATATGTGGAATTAGCAAAGACCAACTGTTCAACAATCATCTCCAGCTGTGTAATGCTCACACACGCACGCACGCACACACACACACACACACTTACTTCTGCTCCAGTAAGTCGAGAGAAATGGACCAAGAGAGGAATTACAATTACACTCCATCTGCAAGATAATAATATCCTAATCATGTTCTTCATAATCAGCATCATCTTTATTCCCTGAGCTCAATTGCGTAAAAATAAAAGGCAGTACATTTGGTCGGAATTCCAGCAGAGTTTCAGTCGTCTCTGCAGTTTTCGTGTGTTCGGTTGAAAATTGAGGGAATTTAGAAAGACTTTTGCATTTCTTTTCAGTGTCATGTGATCTATTTTGTTACATATTTAGAATGCAGCCGATAATGTCAAAGTTTAAAATATTTCAGAATGTTATAATAATAATAATTTTGAGAATTAACTATTTTAGGCTTCTTTTGTCCTTCAAATGCGCTAAAACCTTTTAGCCTACTTCTATGACCATTTGTTCCATCTTTTAAACGAAAAATAAAATCTAATTATAAAAAAAAAATAGACATTGAAAAGTCTTTCTTTAAAACATTCTACTACTATAAAACTAAAAATAAATATTTCTAAATTTAAATTTGGATAAGTCAAGGTATGAATAATTAATAACTGCAACCATCAACTAGCTACTGCAATAAAACTCAAACAGTATAGTTTAAATGGGAACTGCATGCCTAATTAGTCATAAGATCCTGTTACAGTTACCTGTTCAGAGGAGATGCTCTTTTCTTCAGAAGAAAGACACCTGTAACCCCTCACTCTCTTTTTATCTTTACCTCTATCACACATGTCATACCTTCATCCCTGATATCTCCTTCTCTCTCCCTCTCTCTCCCAATCCAAACTGACATAGGTGATATCAAAGCTTTCATTTTTGGAGAATATTTTGTACTGGATGTGATTTTGCCCGGTTTAACACAGAAGGAGAAAGAGAGATCTTAGTTAACATTTAGCTAATGTAAGTTAAATTAGCTAACTATATGATGATATGATGCAATACTTTAGCCTACATTATAACCAATATAAAAATAAAATATAGAATTACTTGAATTGTTACATTGAACTTTACAAAATAATAATAATAATAATAAGATTAATAAATATATTAAAATATAATATTTAAGATATAGAAAAAGGCCCTAAATATTTATTTATTATATGTTTGTCTCACATCAAAACACACATCTTAATACAATTAAATAAACATTTACACATGATTATTATTATATATACACTTTACCAGTAAAATTGCATGCAAAATAAATCTGTTAAAACTTGGAACTCATACCAAAGCAGCATTTTTCAATAAGGGTGAAATAAACTGTGAATTAAGAAATGAATGATGATTTCATATCTCTCTGTCTACACACACTCTGCAGTGTGACAGGTGACACCAGAGGCTTTTAATTCCAGTGTACACACAAATTCTGCTCCAGACAGACATCAGTAATTCATGATTTGAATTGAATTGAATTGAATGTTATGCTTTTAGCTGTAGGACTGTAGGTCATAAGACCTCTGAAATTATGGGTACAGTTAAGTTATACACAAAATCAAATGCACTTTTAAAAACCTTAAAACATTTTTTTTGCATCGTCCATCACTCTAATTTAGCATTTGAATTTAATTTGCAGCTAAAATTTTCTCACATCTGAACTGTGTGTGAGGATTAGATGGTCTAAATGAATTGTTTGTTTTAAAGTGGACAGTGCAAAAGCTATACCCCTTCCTCATCAGTTCATCTTATCTTTTCATTCTCCTCTCCTTCTCATCCTTTCTTCCCAGATCTCCCTCTCTATCCTTCTTACAGCTGCTTATTTCCGTTCACGCTGAGAGCGGAGGAGGAGACTTGCAGATCTGATAGAGTGCATGCGCTTAACAGGTGTGACACAGACTCTGTGTGTGTGTGTGTGTGTGTGTTTGTATAAGGTCACAGGGCTCATCTTTAAGAAAGAATCCTGTTATGCGTTAAGAGTATAAAAAGCTCTTGTGTGTTTGTGCAAGCTCAGTAATCTGAGATTGGGTTGATTTCATTGAGAACTCACTCTCTCCTCTGAGACACAACAGAGAAAAAGAGTTTCACTCACTGAACAAAATATTTGTTTATTATTCAGCTTTATTTACATTTACATTTATTAATAGTAAATGGTTTTATTTAAATGAATTTATATTTAATTAGTGATGTGGGATTTTCTTAGTTAATTGGACCTTTATTAAATTTTTTCAATCTTATGCAATAACAACTTGTAATATATTATTTTATTTAATGCATTATTGCAGACTGCAAATGCCTTGATTTTGTGTAAAAGCATATTAGATTAGAATATAATTTAAACAAATTAATCTGCCTTGACACTGTGTCTCATATCATTGAACTTTTGATTTATTAGTTGAATGTCATTTAAATTTTTTATCTTTTCATCTTGTTTTATTTTATATTACTTATTTTGAAACACATTGGCAATATAAATCTACTCAGAAAAAAAGTTTACACAGAAAGCACTAGTAACACATCAAACTAAACAGGATATTTTTAAGTAGAAAAAAAAAAGAAATTATATTTTATTACCTCAATAATCTAAACTTTGCAAAATTGAGTTTTAGTAATGCCAAATAAATACATAAAAAAACGTGTTATTGTGTAAATGCACAATTGATTGTATAATAGGATCGAAACAGATTAATCTGCCTTGCACAAGTTTTTTATCATTAAACTTTTGATTAGATATTGAGTTTTATTTTTCATCTTTATAGTTATTTATTAAAAATGTATCTTACTTTCTTATTTCTCTCCTATTATTTTTTTCCTAGTTATTTCTGCATTGTTAATTCAGTTGTTAAAGCATAGAGATTTTAATTTATGAAATAAACATTGATTTATTAATATTACCCGTTTCCTCCAATTAAATTATGACAATTGACTTTTGATATGGCACCAGTTCTCGTTACTCAGTTATGCCATTAAAACAAGACAAAGATGTCTGCTCTTAATGCCAAAAATACTAATTACTCTTGATTAGAAATTAATTAATGACTTCCTTCTTCAGAGAGTATTTGGAAAATTTCATCTCCCTGGATAGCTCTGCAGATTTAATTTTCTGTTTTTTATTGTTTCTTTACAATAAAATAACTTTTTTATTGTGCAACTGTTGACAAGTTTACTTTATAATAGTTATCTTGGACCATTTTTCATTGTGCACATCTAAGTACCACAAACACATACTATTTGTAGTTCGTATAGCAGTTAAGCACATTAAATTGAACTAAACAAAACTAGAATTAGAACAAGAGAGGAGACATATACAACCATATGATTGTATATTAGGAATGAGGTGTGTTTCACAGAGATTTTTTTTTTGTGGTCAATCAACTATCTGTTGTCCCCAGATCTCTGCTCTTTCTCTTCCATTACTGCTGACAAACCTCTCTCTGCCTGGCTCAGGGGAGTTGTGGTTTCTAAAAGCTTTCTGTATGTTTCCCATGCCTCTATCAGTCTGTTTCGAGGACAATAACAAATCCGCCCGAAACAAGAGACAAATGGCCAGAGACATTGAGCGGAAGAGTGCCAAAACAACTGCATCAAGTGAATCACACACAAACCGTCACAAAATGAGATGCAACACAAGTGTTTTTACTGTTTTATTACTTCATCATCATTTTAATTACGTGTAATTTTAATCTCATATGTAAACAAATTCAGAGGAGACCTCCATCATTGGCCTTCTGCTCTATATAAATAACATCCTGACCTCTTGTTTGGGATTCCAGACCTGACATGTTCTCTTACGACAGAATACAGATTCTGAATTCCAGATTTGCAGTTAGGACCATATGTATTTAGCATATTTATGAGGAATATAATGCAAGAACATTGGCGATGAGAACAGCATCTTAATTGTATTTTCCCATCTTTACAAACACAAACCAACAGACTCTGAATTCGGAGTGTAGAATCCAAATCTAGTGTCTGATTAATCTCATTAGTATCACTTAATCAGGGTTCGAACATAATCAAACATACAGTACCTGAAAATGAGGATTAACTTCACATGAACATGAGAAGAAAGGTAAATGACCCTTTTGATAAAGTCCATGAAACACAACTGGCCTTCATCGCTTTTCTTTTCTGATTCTGAAGGTATGCATGGCTGTAATATCAATATTCGTTCCAGTCAAACCATTATCAGTAGTGATTTTTCAGTAGTGATTTTGCAAATTAAATCAAAACATAAAAAAGGAATCACAGCGTGTTACAGCTACAGTGCAACGATTCAGACATTCATGAAATAAACAACAAATATTTATAAACAAAATTCACAATTGTAAAAAAATACCATTTTTAACATTTACAACTAAAGATAAAGAGGGAGACAAGAGTGTTTGAGCGCAATTATACACTTGAAGTGTTTATGAAAAATCAGATACACAATGGTTTTGCGCATTTGTTAATCATGTTCTGGTCAAAATTATTTGAAATCGCAGTGTTTGAACAGGTGTGTGTATGTGTGTGTGTGTGTGTGTGTGTGTGTGTGTGGTTTTGCAACACCCTCTAGTGGAGATCCACCTGTACTTCCTCTCTTTGTAAGGCTTCTGAATGTATTTGGACACTAGAGAAGCAGTGAATGTTTTGTCGAAGGTTTGAATGTGGTTGAATTGGTGTCTTCTCTTTAGTAGTGTAGTTCATTTAAGATGTACAGATTGAGTAATGTGTGTTTTGAGAGTATGTTACATAACCTTTATGTCTGTAAATGGTTAAAACTGAGGGAGCATTTGGAATTATAATCTCGTTTGCATCTAACCATGAATAACAATTCCGTTTCTATTCACGGATGAAAACACATCCAAAGAAAGCTTCTGAATAAAAATAAGTTTAAAACACTAATCTTCTTTGCCATAATAGCTTTTTTCCCCAACGTGTTTCTCAAGCCTGGATTTTACTTTGACCTTTCATTACAGCCTTTACAATCAAGCTTTAAGAGTTAACCATGATTCTCTCTACCCCTTTACTGTGGACTTTATTTTTTCCCACCAGCCCTAATCTCGGCCCCCCTCTCTTGCCGTGTCTCTCTCTCTCTCTCTCTCTATGTGAGGTTGTGAAGAGGTTGGCTGACCCTCATGCAGCTCCAGTAAAGTCCCCTGACCAGCGTCAACACCACCAGTAACAACACCGCCGCCCAGGAGGCATAAATACCCCCATACACACGTGCCTGGGACCACGTCCCTGCCTAGAGACAAACAAAATCAGATTTTAAAGAACAGAATACAAAAATCAAGTTCAAGTGATCACACTTTACAACAACGTTTAAACACCAGATACCACCAAAAATGTTTAAACGGTTGTTATGATGATGAACAGTGGACAACTAACTAATTAGATGGGTGACAATAAAAAAAAGTGTATTTCAAGACAATGATTTGAACTATACTTTATTCATAGATCTAATAAAAAACAACAGAAATTGTTCAGATGAAGAGATATGCCAATAGTGTTAACTATTAAAACACATGCATACATTTAGATGTTGAATAAACATACTGAAGTGCACACTCACAATCAGACCAGCAGCTGTGATGCTAAATAGCACGCACAGCAGGTAACACCACAGACTCCGCCTCCTCGGATATCTCTGGCCAATTGAAGATCTGGTGAGGAAAGATCGGAGGAAGAGACCAATCAGAGGAACAGTAGAGTTAATTCAATGGAACATGCAAAACTATTTAAAGGTACTGTGTGAAATTTCTCTGCCACCTAGCATCAGAACACAGCATTATAAAAATAATGACTGTTCATTGTTTTTTGAATAAGTGTTTTGTTAAATGCCTGAAATAAGGTCTGTGGCTAACACGAGTATCAATGATTTTTTTTATGTTTTACTCTAAGACATAAAATACATTAGTAATACTGCCTTGTTTTATTTATTTTTTTGTCTTTTGAAACCGGCAGTTGCTAACAAGTGGCTAAATGCAACTACAGATGTTGTCTGGGACATTAAATGTCTTCACTCTCTTCTACTGACTGGTCTGCTTTCACAACCTCATTGTGTTCAGAATGGTGATCTTAAAAACCTTTTTTATATATATATATATATAATAGGAAAAGATTTGAAAACGTTGAAGTCGTGTGACCATGTTGTAGTTCATAGCCTATGTTAAGCTTCAAATTAGGCTTCACCTTCTTAAAACTGTTAATTTGTGAATATCATGTAAGAATAATGTTGGTCACAGAGTTTATTTTTGCAGTAATCCAAAATCCAATGGGAAATCCTACTTGGTTTTTGTTGAGGGAACCAAGGTGATGCTAACTTCTGGGCCGGCCTACAAAAATATGTCATCACTGCAGTGCTCTATTGGTTGGAGAAACAGTTAGTCCCGCCCCAAACTCATGCCATTGGCTGAGCCTATGTTGCTTTGTCTGTATGCTCAAACAAACAGAGCAATGTTTTGACAAGAGCCATAGATATGAGGAAATCAGTCAAAGAACAGCTTAATAGTCTATAGGCAATAAGTTAGGACAGGATGTTAAAATGTTATGTGACATAACATAGAAAAAATTACAGCCAGTAAAAGGCAGCAATGCATTTCAGAAGCCAAAGCGGTGTGTCCTGACAAAGAGACGAAATGTTGACTTGTTTGCCATTTAATAAAATAGTTTGATTTATTTGGTTCATGCTAAATGTGTTGTGAATATCGGCTGATAAAATACTCACACTTTTCTGCAATGGGGGCATCGAGCCAGCGTCCTGTCAGTAAATTCAGTCCACTGAAATGATGAGAAAGTGGTTGAGCAGCTAATGTGAGGCAGTAGCATAAATAAAACAAGAATAAATAGCCATCTGATAGTCGACTGGGTTCTGAACCTGAGCCGAGTGATTCGGTCAACATGTCACTGCAGTGGATAATGATACAGTAGGATGTTACTATATTATGCATGCATGTACCAGGAAAGTGTTGCTGCAGTGTCCGCAGGAAACTCTAGCTCCAGACGGTTGTGGTTCTGGACTGGCTGGACCCGGATGGACTGGCCCCAAATTTATGATCCTCTTACTAGCCAAGACGAGCAGACAAACACATTTAATTCTTTACTTGCACAATCCTGACTGTGACAAGATGACCTTTATTAGTGTGAAAGGATTTCATTCGTTTTAAATTTAACTGGTTCTCTCTCTCTTACCAATAAGGCCGAGGGCAGGCGATCCTTTGGGATGTGACCTTGCAGATGAGAAGACAGTTACAAGGACACCGCACATATTTCTTCCCTGCGGGGGCATTCTTTATGGGCTGGAGAGAATGAAGGTTAATGAAAAAAAAAAACAGAAAGGAGAAGAGAGAGACAGAAAAGAGACAGAGTTAATTCGAGTTAGCCAAAAATGAAAGTGTGTGTGGTTACTTACTACATGAAGTTATTTTAAACAAATTAATTCTACTATGTTGCTGTAATGCTGAATCATTCAATGCATATACACTACTGTTCAAAATTAAATACAGTCTTGTTGAGCATAAGAGACTGAGCCCAAACTTTCGGATGGTAGTGTATAAATATTTGCTGAAAAAAGCACATGAACCCTACGTCAACCCTATTACATTTATCTGCATATTCTTGGCATTGATAAAACTGTATTGTTTACATTCTTGACCAATTGATTCAATAGCTGTAGCATGCAAACAATTTTTCAGAATAATTTCACATTTGTTCAAAAGTTGATATGCTAGCTAATTAATCCATCTTGAGATTTTAAACCATGTGTGAAGTGTACATGTGCTCCGTCCTAACTCACTGTAGCTTCGTTGCAGACTCCACACTTGACCACATGTTGGTGAATTTTGCCCTCGACGCTGATGAGCGACTGGCACACCCTACAGCTGATGACCGGAGCACTTCCACTTTCTGGAGACGTCAGCGGGGAATATGGAGGAGGGTTCTCGCTCATCAACACAGGAGGCTGAGTCGAGCTCGGGAACGGAGGAAAACCTAAAAAGAAAGATTTTGATAAACAATCATGCAGGTTTTACAGCACCAGAAGTCAGGATAGAATTAAAATACATCCTAACTATTTTCAAAATGCATGTTAGAGATCTTATTGTGAATGATTTATTCATGTATGTGTAGTTTTATATGTTTTTGATTCCGCTATCACTAATTCAATGCTGTGAATGTTTAATTTATACAGTCCGTCCATAATTTCTGAATAACAGCATCTGTATTATCAGTTTAGCAAAGATACTAGACATATTGGCTCATAAAATGGCGTAAAAACATGAAGTGAAAACATGAAAGTTTCATTTACTTTTGAAAGTTTAAACTGGACACTGAGACTTTGGGAAGTTGAAACTGTTCTCTGTCACCCAGGCCATTAGGATTAATAAGAAAATCAGATTTGGCCTCGAGATCTGCTGAAAGGAGCTTTATAAGGAGACTGCTGGAATGTGCCTAGTAGATCATGTACACATTTGCCTATAGTTGTGGGGGACACATTTTTGAAAATGTGCTCACAAATACAGTGGAACATGGTAAAACTGATTTGTGAGGATATTTGAAGTAGCTATTAGCTATTGAAAGATCCCAAAATCAAGTTATAAACCCAATGTCAGTGTGATAAAACTTAAACATGATGATGATGATAACATTTCACCGGCATCACAGACATCAGTTAAAAACTGCCACCCCAAAATCATCAGCACGTCCTTTAGTAACTTTATATTGGCCCCGCCCACTTTGCGCAATGATTGGCTGTGGTCTCCTCAGGCAATAATTTCAGGCTTTCTGAATGGTCAGAATATGTGTTTATCAATTGTGTTTGGGTGTAGCAGGAGTTGGCGGATACAGCAGAATACTGTAAATGTGTAATGCAGAGACGCCGACTCACCGGTAAATGTGGTTAAATCGGGACACTGGAACCCCTTGTACAGTCGTCTTCAGTCATATGACTAGTTTAAGTAAATACTGCCTTATTATTAATATAATTTGTCACGGGATGGCAGATAACAGAGCAGTAAACAGACCTGGACAACCCAACAGTGATGCTCATTCATTAGCTGCTTAACAGCTTTCTGTGTAGGATTACAAAATGATCAATTCAACATTATTTTGTTTGACAAACTAATCTCATCTTCCCGACGCAGGTGTATTGTACGCTACTGCATTGTAAGCGGAGCAGCATCTTTATGTATCTGCCTCTCCACTGCGATCCGTCAGAAACCCATCCGCTCGGGTCCTGCCTCCAAAATCACCAGCATGCAAACTAAAGCACGAATAACCGCACAGAAACGCTACCGAACCGATATCGTAGTAAATGCTCTGGTGTGTGTGTGTGTGTGTGTGTGTGTGTGCGCGCGAGGCCCGTGACAGCGCAGAAAACCGCCGCGCTCGCTAACGTTTTACTCACTCTGCGGTTTGTTGGGAGCACCGTGTGAAGCCACCCCGGGAGACATCCCGCCGTTACCACTGCCCAAAGCTCCATCGCCGAGATCCGAGAGCAACGGGGACCGCTCGCCGTCCGCCATACCGAGAGCGAGGCGTAAGGAGGAGGGGGAGCGGCGAGAGCGTGTATTGTTGTGCTACCGGAGAGAGTGTGTGTGGAGCCCGCGCCTGCGTCACGCGTACGTCCACTGCTGTGGCAACGCGTGTGCGCATCCGTGTGCTCGGGGGGTGTATTGCATGATGCCCATGAGCAATAATGCACGACACGCTGTTTATTCTGTCACTTACAGAATTACTGTATACACAAGAGGTGTGTCTTCTCACAAATGTGTGCGGGCAGAAATGAAGCACATTCTCCTACAGTCTGCTTTAAAAATGCCTGTAATAAACACCAGTAATAAAGCATTTAGAAGAATGGGATCAAATTAAACAGTGCAGTATGGAATATAAAGATTTTTTCCTTGCCTATGATTAGTAGGTAGTCAAGGACTGCTTTGAAGATTTATTTGTAGTTGCGTATTTGCAGCAATAGGGGTAAAAAAATTTTTTTATTTTATGCCAAAAATAATTAGGTTATTAAGTAAAGATCATGTTCTGTGAATATATTTAGTAAATTTCCTAACACTTTTTGATAGGTAATATGCATTGCTAAGAACTTCATTTGGACAACTTTTAAGGCGATTCTCTCAATATTTAGATTTTTTTGCTCCATCAGATTCCAAATTTTCAGATATTTGTGTCAAATTTTCCAATCCTAACAAACCATGCATCAATGGAAAACTTATTTATTCAGCTTTCAGAATATGCAGACACCTCAATCGACCCTTATGAGTGGTTTTGTGGTCCAGGGTCACTTTTATGGTGAAATCTTCTAATTGGCTAAGCCAATACAGTTGTATAATTCATACAGTTTGCTTTAAACTATTATTTGATAACACAAAGAGAAGCAATCATGAAATAAAAGGATTCACCATTTTATTACACTTACAAAATAATTAAAACAGTTTTATAATACTGAATAACTAAACAGGCACCTGTTCCTTTCCCCCTGAATTGAGTTGATTTTAAAAACATTATATATTTGTTTCCTGGTTCTGGTGTTAATTGATAAGTGAGGTAACTCATGGGTCATATTTCATGGGTTGGATTTAAGACTGTCAGTAAAAGGCTGCAGAGCTGTATCTGTAGAAGTTGTCCACACTGTCTATTCTGAACTGACGCAGCTCATGGTTCTGTCACTCTTTCTGTTTCTCTCATGTCAGGTTGATGCAGTCCATTGGTCTGTTCATGGGCAGTGTGATCTCCAGTTCTTCTCTCTCTACAATGAATCTGGCATTCCCCTCCTGTTTGTGCACTGGGTGAGGCAGGTGAAGGCCCAACTTACTGAAACAAACAAGATGCACAGATATTTACTTATATAGTGAATACTAGATCAAAACAAAAAAAATCCTAATAGTTTACTTACTACTTTGGAGTTCTGAGATCAAGAAATGTCTCCCTCACATCCAGAACCAAATCAGATGCTTTTGTATCTGGCAGTTTAACTCTTACCTTGCATGAGAGAAAAAAAGAGAGATTTTGTTAGATTAATTTGACAATGCAACTGTTAAAATGAAGATCAACTCATTCAATTGAGGACAGACAAATGCATTTATTCCAATCAGCCTTTGCTATCTGTTTTTAATGCACCATCAAAGCCAACTTTATCTCTTTCATGAGAAAGGATGTTTCAAACCCCAGCCGTTTTTTCTTTCCATTAAATTTCATTACTGAATTTTAAGTTTTAGATCTTTGAAACTTTACATTGGTTTAAAAAGTTTGGAATTCATAGTGTGGAAATCCACAAAACTTGAGTTGAGAGTTAACTACTTACTCAATATTTCTTAACAGTTGTGCTAATCACTCTGCATTTAAGTGAACAGTAACTCTTCAGAAAGGTCCATGCAACTCTTAAGCAAAATAGTTCACCCAAAAATGAAAATATGCAGAAGAAATAAAATCCATATATATATATATATATATAGAGAGAGAGAGAGAGAGAGAGAGAGAGATGAAAAGATGATAGCAATGGTTTAAAGTTGAAAATGTTTTGATGGATTTGTTTAATTACAAACACACAGCTTTTTACTTGGCAAGACATTCATTGGTAAGATGGAGGTTTTTGGGGAGGATTATAGTGATGTTTCTAAACAATGTATTCTTTGAAGTAAATGTAACTTTGCTAACACTTTTATTTAAGAACTCTTATAAAGATGCTATTAATGTTTAAAATGTAATGAGTTAATAATAAAGAGTACCAGCATGCTGTCACAACACATGGATGAAGGGTCCTTTCTGCTCAAGCCAAGAAACAAATCTTCAGTCCCAACTGACTGCTTCAGCACAATCTCATACCTAAACAAAGAAAAACACACAGTGAGTGGCCAGCTTAATTACATCTCATGTGATTCTGTCATGCATGTCTTTTGTTTTACTCTGGCTGTGGCCGTGGGTCGGTGAGGTCATCAAAATGTGCTCCCTCAGTCACTTCATCCTCATCCCAGATGTTTTTGCTATTCTTCTTCACATAGGCAGTGCTACCTTAATGGAAGAGAGAGAGAAAGAGGATATAGAAAGAGGATGCTTTAATGTTCTCAAAAGTAAACCCATAAGTAGCAGCATGACAATAACGTGACGATTTTTCACAAGTTCAAAGAAATTGTAGATACATTTAAAAATATGTAAATTATTTATGAAGTAAATAAAATAAAACATTATATCATCTATTAAATATTTTTTATTATTTTACTTATTTATACAAAATAACTTTTAAACGTATGATAACATCAATTTATATTTTGCGTTATATTGCACATTATTGCCTTACATCTATGATATATAACATAAACAGAGTATACCCTCTTTGTTCTTTTTTTCCGAAGGTGCAGCAGGAGAGCCGATATGTCCCGGGCCCATCCTAGCCATGGGCTTCACTTCCTAAAAAAAGAAGATAATTCATCAACTTGCATCCGTGCGCAAACGTTTTACAAAACAGCGCTTGATAGCGGTTCAAACCTGGAGATCTTCTTCGTCATCTTCAGGGTTTGGAGAGAGCAGAGCGGATAGCGCCTGGAGATCATGCACGGACGCGAGACCCTCCATCTCTGTTATTCGGAAAGTTTGGACTGGAAGACGACAGTGAGTTTTATATGCTTACGCTGCTCTTCCGGGTACTTTGTTTAGCGTTTCCATGGTGACTGCACGCCGCGTTTTCTTATTTGAATAACATGGCGTAAAACTTTCAGTGGTGGACAGTAACGGAGTAGCTTTACTTCGTTACTGTACTTAAGTACATTTTTCAAGTATCTGTACTTTACTGAAGTAGTTTTATTTTGAGTAACTTTTACTTTTACTTCACTACATTCCAAAGCATCGTACTTTTAACTTCACTACATTTCATAAAACATATCGTTACTCCCTATAATGCTCCGACACGCAGAAGCGGTGTCTGATTCATCATGAACGAACTGAGTCTTTTCAAAATAATCCTTTAAATCGGATCGCGAATCGCACCAAACGATTCGTTTACGAATTAGAATGATCCGATTGCAGCTGTTCTGGAGTCGACCACTCACTGATTCAAATGAACCGTTCAGTGTGAGTCTACAGAAGTAAGAACCGGGAGATATTGTAAGCGTGCGTCTGATGTTGCTAAAAGTAAGTTATTAATGTCGGAATTTAGGATTAATTATTGTAACTGAAAATCATATTTTTTATTATTTATTTTATATTTTTTATTTTGATAATTTAGAATTATTACTGAAATACAACCTTTTTTTGTTTCAAACAGTTCATTGAACAATAATAAATGAAGTACCTGAAGCTGACAATGAAGTAAATGTATAATAATTAGCAAAGATGATTAATTTAGCGCTGTAAACGCGCGTGTGAGGGGCGGAGACGCGCAGCGGAGCGTCAGACACGCTTGAGGACCAAACACAGCAGAGTGGTAGGAAACTTCACTCCTCTCTCTTTTACTATAGCGATTTATTTTTAGATACGTGATCTGAGTCTTTCATAGAGTTGTAGAGTTAAAGTTATTAGAGAAATAGAATTATTTTTTACATTCTTTGGTCGAAGTTTTCAGATCGGCAATTCGGAGCCTGTTCGCGACTCTGTTGATTCAGATCGGCACTTCGGAGCATGTTCGCGACTCTGTTGATTCAGATCGGCACTTCGGAGCATTTTCGCGACTCGGTTGATTCAGATCGGGACTTCGGAGCATGTTCGCGACTCGGTTGATTCAGATCGGCACTTCGGAGCATGTTCGCGACTCGGTTGATTCAGATCAGGACTTCGGAGCCTGTTCGCGACTCGGTTGATTCAGATCGGCACTTCGGAGCATGTTCCCGACTCGGTTGATTCAGATCGGCACTTTGGAGCATGTTCGCGACTCGGTTGATTCAGATCAGGACTTCGGAGCCTGTTCGCGACTCGGGTGATTCAGATCGGCACTTCGGAGCATGTTCCCGACTCGGTTGATTCAGATCGGCACTTTGGAGCCTGTTCGCGACTCGGTTGATTCAGATCAGGACTTCGGAGCCTGTTCGCGACTCGGTTGATTCAGATCGGCACTTCGGAGCATGTTCCCGACTCGGTTGATTCAGATCGGCACTTTGGAGCATGTTCGCGACTCGGTTGATACCGATCGGCACTTCGGAGCATGTTCGCGACTCCGTTGATTCAGATCGGCACTTCGGAGCCTGTTGGCGACTCGGTTGCTTTTTTTTTAGACGAGTAACGTTAGACAGACATGAATGTTTATTCAGAACGGTACTGAAAATAAGTAAATATTGTAGCTGATGCTAAATGTCTAGCAGGCTTGCTGGTGCTAACTTGAGGTAATTTTTATAAATAATGTCCAAATATTTTTATTCAACCACCTATATATATATATATATATATATATATATATATATATATATATATATATATATATATATATATAGATAGATAGATAGATAGATAGATAGATATAGATATATAGATTACATCTGGGGAGAAAAGAAAGGATGTGATGTTCAGAACATGGTAACTACAGTAATTATCAAAGAGGGGAAGAGATGCACCCCGTTTGGCCAGGGGTGTTCTTACACCGCAGACAAGGTTTGAGAAGGAAAAAAATCATTAAGAATAATTATAATAATTATAATTATATTTTCCTTAAGATGTTCTTCCTAACTTCAGGCCTTATTATCTTGTCATATATAACTGTGGTGTTCTGTAAAACCACAAACTTTAAAATACTTTTTTCTTACGGGTGAAGATCAGATTATCATCTCTGTTTTCTCTCAGGTACATCACAGTGTAAGCTTCACAGTGAACATTACTCTCATAAGCGTAGTCCATATCAACAACAAAAATATATCTTGACTCCATATAGTGGTTATTTTGGAAAAAAATCCCAGGTATTTTGAGCAGTAGGATTATATAAAAAAAAAAAAGTGCTAATATAAAATTAAATTAGCCTATATAAAATTGCAAACATCTATCTTTCAGTACTTTTTTACTTAAGTACATACAAAATTGATTACTTTTGTACTTTCACTTGAGTAAAATTGAAAAAGGAGTACTTTTACTTTTACTGGAGTAATATTTTATTATTCGTATCTGTACTTTTACTCAAGTACTTGATTTGTGTACTTCGTCCACCACTGAAAACTTTCGATGCAAAACAGTTATCAATTGCGAATTTACAGCTTAACGTGAAGTCTCAGTTGAGGTTGTTGTATTTTAAAGCATATTTTAAAAAAGAATAAAGTAGTATGTATTTAAAGAATAATTTTTGAACGTATCTCTCTGTCATTTTGCAGTACCAAGTGTCAGACAACAGATGGCAGACAAACCTCGTTTATCTCCAAAAAACAACGAGAAAGTTATAACCTTGAAAAGTCTCTTGTACATGTACCTGTTTTTTTATACAACTAAATCCAACCACTAGAGGGTAGAGTTGGTTTTATTTGACCAGCCCTACTGAAATAAAGTTGAGACTTTTATCTGTGATCAGCAGAAATGTACAGATGGTGTTGGATTAATGCTTCTTATAGGAAAAGAGATCATTAATTTATTCAGAGTCGTTACCTTTTCTTATTTTAGTTTTTAAATGCCAGTTAGATAATGAGAAGTAAACATGTATTATTTTGAGGTCAGTGGTCTTCTCAAAGCATGCTGCCATGTTCATTTTAGGTAAAGATGCTGAGTTGATGACTGAATCTTTATATCAAGTCACTTGACTGGAGTATTTGCAGAAACCAACTTTTCAATATTATTTAGAAAAACTATGTTCACGATCACTCACTTTCCCTCTCCACAGGGTTCAAATCCTAGTCGCAAATCTTTCAAAACATAATTTAAGATTATTTTAAGGGGTCATGCCATGGATTTTTTATGATGATTATTATTTTTATTTTAATATATGCCAGTGAGAAGATGACTATTGGTCACTGTCTTGCTCTGGAGGCAGTGTTTATGCAAACGGCTGCATCCTTGTGACGTCACCTGGCACCTTTGATCCAAGCAAGTGGTTTTCTAAAGGTTATTACATAAATGCTTTTATCATAGATGTCGATGAGGACATTTTAAGTTATGAAACTTGCAGGAATTATTAAGCACACAAAGTCCTCTTCTGTGTCAAAAGATCAAGGGAAATTTGGTTTCTCATTTCATGTCCCTTTTAAGAAATGTCTTTTTTATTAGAGAAATCCCCATCCCCATTTTGAGAAGTGTGAGAGCCATGTCTATTAGCCCACATCAGTCAGGGAAATGGATTGAGTGTGTATGTGTCTTTAAGCATGTGTGGAGGTTTACTAAGTCATTGTCACAGCTGAATTTGTTGCCTGCAGCAGTTAAAGGGGGATCTGTCGAGCTAGTTATCAGTATTCTATTCATGTAGTTTCTCTCTCCACTTCCATGTCTTTCTCTCTCTCTGCGGTATTCTTTCTTTATGGTCATAGATCTCTTTCTGTTTCCCATATTTTCCATGAAAAGATTATTCAGAGACTCTCTCGTCTTTCCTCAGCCCCTCAGTCCTCTTACATGTACACTCTTATTCTGCCATTCTCAGCATTTCTAAATTAAATAGCTGTTTACTACTATGAGTCTAAATTGAGAACTGATTCTGAATTGTGCATTTAATTTGCAAACAGATGTATTTGAATATTATTGCAGCTATAGCAGAGATTTTCGATCTGTTGAAGCTGAAAATGTTGTTGTTTAAGGCAGATTGCTCAAGTACATGCCGAGTCTGTATAAGACTACAAATCTGTTTAAATGAGTCTGAATTCAAATGCAAGGCCATTAAAGCTTGAATTCAGAACAAATCTGTTTATGTAGTTAATTAATAAAGAACAAACCTGTGCATGTGAGTCTACACTGAGAACAAATCCATGTAAGTGAATCTGAATTAATAACCAATCTACATAGTGGAATCTGAATTGAGAACAAATCTATGTAGGCGACAGTCAATTGAGAACAAATCTATGTAGGCGAGTCTGACTTTAGAACAAATCTGCGTTGGCAAGGCTGAATTGAGAACAAGTCATCATAGGCGAGCTTGAATTGAAAACAAATATTCGTAGGTGGTCCTAAACTGAGAACAAATTTACATAGGTAAGTCTGACATGAGCAAAAAAGTATTTTTTTAAGTACTCAGTCAGAATTTGATTACGCCATATTTAAGAAAGTCTACATTTGAATGTTTTTGTGATTCTGAGTTTGAAATTATTTAAATAAGAATTTTGAAGATTAATGGAAGGAGGAGGAGGAGTACACAGAACAAAAACTCACATAGAAAAACAACAACAACAACAAAAGAGAGAGCATCATCTAATAGAAAAGGCTGTTTTCATTGTGTTGAAACAGAGGTAATAAGAGCCACGCTGCACCATCTCATATGTGTGTTCTTCTGGCTGAAATTCTCTTCATACCATTCCACTGATCTGATCTGATGTCAGAAATATGGGAGAAGCTTTTCCCAGCTTATCCCACCAAAGGAGCTGGCAGTCAGCGCCAGAACCCATGCAAGAGCTCATTTTGTTATTTAATTAACAAATTACCAAGAATAATGCTGTGTCATAACCCAATGCTTTTGAAAGCTATGTTTAGAAGTTAATTGAAAAGTAATTGAGTTGTAGATCCAGCTGCCACTGCCACTTGTGTGTGTCTGTGTTTGTGTGAGCATATGTGGGAACATGAGGATTTTAGATGACTTACAATTCTATCTCCCATTGTTCACTGTAATGCCATGAAGTCAGAAAACCCATGACTGGATGGTACTAAAGGATTACAATTCCATGTGTGATGTTCCGTATTTGGATTGGCCTGAGCTGGCCGCAGCTATTTGCACAGACTGATAGCTTTGTGTACTCATATAAAACTGCCAAGGTGGAAAAGTTCTCAAAATTTTATGACCGCATTGCACGTTTGGGTGAGTTTCGGCAAAATGTACCTATACAAGGCAGCTTGCAGCGAAATTCACGTCCCTAGGCAGAGAAGAACCCCAGGCCGCTTCTTCCAGAGACAGGGGACAGGATTGAGCTCACGCCACACTGCAGGTTGTCCCCACTGGGAAGGCAGATCCAACTCTGCTCTGGAGCTGCAGCAGCTGGGGCATTTCTTGCAGATCCATGGGTATTCCTTACTGGAATCTGTAGGCGCCAACAACAAAATGATCTACAGGTACATATTAGTTTTTACATATTACTTAAAAGCATTTATGACATAGGAACATACATTTATACTTAATGTTGTTTAAATCTAGCTTGTGAGAAAGTGTCCAAATTGACTGCAAACAAATATGAAAATTGGAAACTTGTTGACTTAATTTCTTATACCAAAAACATATATTCTTAGCATGTTCTCAAAATGCCACTCTTAAATGATCATGTAGAAACGTTTAGAGGATGTTTAAGCTAGGCTGAAATTGATGTACTATAAACAATCCTGAACTTACGCTACCATTCAAAAGTTTGGGGTCAGTAAAAAAAATTGTTTTTTAAAAAAATTGTCTTTATGTCCATTAAGGATTTATAAATTTTTTATCTAAAGAAATGCAGTAATATTGTAAAATATTATTATACAATTTAATAAATTACAGTTCTGTTTGAATATACTTCCTTTGAATATATTTAATATTAATGTAATTTTAAAACATGCTTTTTCAGCATGCAATATTGCAGTCTTACATGATGCTTAAGAAATCTTTCTAATATGCTGATTTGGTGCTCAAAAAACATTTTGCATTATTATCCGTTTTGAAAACCATGATGTGCTGATTAATAATTTTGTTTAAATCAAATGCCTTTTTCCAATATCCTTTTATGAATAAGAAAGTTTAATACCACACTGGATGGTTCAATTTACATATTAATTAATAAAAAGCAACCCTTAGCAACTCTTTGAAAGGTAATATATTTCCTGAAACCTGTTCTGATTTTATTAATTTCAGCTGTTGTTTATACATGGTGGAATTTTCATTTTAGGTAGAACTATCCTTTTAAAGAAAAGTAAATTGGTTTGTAGTTGAAAAGTCATATTCAAGTAACTACAAATGATCCAAAATAATACTTAAGTATAATTCGATTGCTCAAGTACATCCCTGATTTTATGAACATCCCATTCAACACTGGTTCATTTTGTAGTCATGTGTTTGAACTGTTATCAGCTACGGTTAGTAATATTCATTTACTTGCACATTTATTCATCATACAAAATAAATGATACTACCCATAACGGCTTACACAAGAGAATTAGCGAATTAAATGAGCCATGGATTCAGTATCTGAATAAATGAAGCAGTTGGGATTTACAGTAATAGAGTTCACAAAGCAGGAAAAACAAGGCCAAAGTGTTTAACCGAGATTCAAAATATGTAAAAACAGGTTTTCAAAAGCATGTTTGCTGCTTTTCAATTACATTCTTGACATGTTTATTGTATATGTAGACACTTTGCATTTTTAGAGCATGTCTTTTGGAATAATGACAAGAACCCATACTGTATAATCAGTGCATGAAAGCATGTGTCAACGATCAAAGGTTTTGTTTATGAGTAGAAACCCCAGTATGAGTCAGAGGTGTTGCTCTAGCCATCAAAGGAGGGTCTAGCGCTGGGTAAAATAAAGCTATTAGCTCTGATTAGCAGCCAGCTTGATCTGCTTTGACTCACACTGGTTTTTTATGCTAATGACTAGCAATACAACTAATCCCATATGACAGCAGGGATTATTCGGAGGGGAAAGAGGGAGAGAGATGAGGGTTAGGTACATAGCTGTGCAGAAGGAAAAAGTCATTATGTAGACAAAATGTAAATTTGTTCTTACATAATCCTGTCATATTTAATGAAGAGGTGAAAAGCATATATTATCAATTATAGGGTTCTGTACAACTAATAGTCATGGCCAGTGACTGACAGATTTATACTGTGAGTATACGAGCCATGATGAGACCTGTTACAGCCTATTAATGTGTGTGCTACAGACCAAAATAATATTCTTTTATATCTTTTTATCTTTTTATTACGCTTTTTGATATTAAAGCCATAGTTCACCCAAAAATTTAAATTCTGTCATCATTTTTACACATTCAAGTTGTTCCAAATCTGTTTGTGTTTGTTCTGTTGAACAAAAAAAAGATCTGAAAAGCATAACTCTCCAGGAAAACAAAGTCAGTCATCAACATTATGCTGAATGAATTATGACAGAATTTTCATTTTTAGGTGAAGTATCCCTTTAACACATGATAGCAGGTTAATCTTCCTGAGTTAAGTGTAATAATTATAATTAATTATTATTAAGTTTTTTAATTTTTCATGGTAACTCATTCCAGTATATCACACAATATTAAAATATTGGCTTAAGATTTGCTTTAATTTTTAACATATTTACTGATAGAAATTGCATTTTTAAAATGCATACAATTTTTTGAAACTGTGTACCATCAGAATTACTTTTTAAACTGATATTTAAACTTAAAAAAAAACTTACAGTTGAGATTATGACTAGAAACAAAATAGTAAAAATTGCTTAAAAAGACTAACATTGACAGTAGCAAATTTACTTTATAATATTAAGTCATATTCAAAATTCTAAATATATTTATATTTAATTAATTATTCTAATAATTATACTGATTTTTCCTAAATATAAAATAGATGGGTGCTATGTGTGTGTACTGTTTTGCTCTAAACATCAGAACAAATAAAAATATGCCTTTACCTGTTGAAATGTAGTGAAATAAAGTCTATAATAGGAAAGAACTTTTAAAAAGAGCCAACAGAATTACACATTTTAATATCAGCCAACTAAACTCAGTTCAGAAGGCTAAATGGTCCCCCCGGCTCCAGTGCCGATGGTTGTATCTATTACATTTCACTATCTTATAGTGCAGCCCACATCAGATTTAATTGTGTTCTTAAATCATTTACTTTCTCAACTGTTATTAGTGAGGAGAAACTTATGAAAATGTTATCTGGATAAGACGTCCAAAA
Source organism: Carassius auratus (assembly GCF_003368295.1). Taxonomy (NCBI): domain Eukaryota; kingdom Metazoa; phylum Chordata; class Actinopteri; order Cypriniformes; family Cyprinidae; genus Carassius; species Carassius auratus. The sequence goes on along the minus strand of NC_039269.1, from coordinate 2,594,325 downwards.
TGAGGGAGCGAAGTCCTCGGAGGGCTCTTGCAAAACCATGTTTGACTAAACTAATTTCCTGTTAGAGCTCTTTATTTGGACGAGAGCGTAATAAAGTGGGTGATCTCTGACTGAGTCTCATTATCAGGGGGACGTTTAGAGAGATGGTTGTCTCAGGGTGCCAGAATAGTTGTTCCATCAGGGGACGCCAAAGTGTGACAGTCTCAGATTAAGCGCTCTTAAATGACACACTTACACAGTTAAGACTGTCAGAGAGAGTTGGGCTGTGCAGCTACAGTCCTGGAGGAGTTTAGCTCCAGCACCTTTGTGGGATTTCAGTCCAAGTCTGTTTGCTTTGAGGTCATCTATATGTGTACTTTGGAAAGTTGAAACATTTTAAATGCCAAAGTCTTAAAAAATGTTTCAGCAAATAATACTTTTACTTAGTCTATTTTTGCTTTGAAAGCAAAGCCACAGCGGAATCATAACAACATGAAGTAGTTTTGTTAATGATCTAATTGTTTGCGTGAATTATTTAGTGACTCACTGATAAGGACAGTCACTTGTTTCATTGCTAAATAAATCACTGTTCTCGTGAATGATTTCATTACTCACTCATAAAGGCAGTCACTTATTCAGTTCTTGTTTATTTTATAAAATTATTGTTTATTTTTTTATTATTTTTTTATATATATATATATATATATATATATATATATATATATATACATATATATATATATATATATATATATATATATATATATATATATATATTTGGTAGTTTTATATATTTGGTTATATTTAAATGGCCGTTCTATAAATTCTCTAAATTGTTTTCTATCAGTCGTTATGACAAGGTTTCAGGCTGGTTCTGTTTTTTCCCACATATGACGTTAGATTCCGTCAGGTTCTAGTTTGTTATTCCTAGAAACCAAACTTATTTAATGTGAGAGTCTGTGTCTACTCGCTCAGAGAGAAAATAAAAACATTTTCAGGTTCGATCATATCTGAGCACAACAGTCAGTTTGGATCACATGGTCTTGTTTAAGGGGCCAGATTCAGACTTTAATTTGATGTCTAGTTTTGAGCTCCTTCACTGAACGGCATGTTTTGTTAAGTCATTGTTATAAACCCACTGCAGCACAAGGATGTTTCGAGGAAAGCAGTGGCACACATGTGCCAAGTGCATTGTGGGACATTGTGTGACCTGATAGGAGGCTCGTTCGCTTCTTTAAGGATGGTTAAGCTCAGCTTTCACATTAATGCTGCATGTTGTGTTTCATTTGACAACCAGATGTCAGTAACATTAGACAGTAACATCATTCAGGGGTTTAATATATGCTAAAAAAAAATCAAGTCCAATCAATGCTTCACTGTTCCATCACACCCTTTTTTCAAGTTTTCGCAGTGGACTACATGTGACACACTGCGAAATGAGAATGACATCTGCATTATAAACGTATCCAAGCGTATCACACTCACACATACACACATAGTGTCCCATCCAGATGGATTGTCTTCACTCTCACTGTTGAGCGCAGCACTGAGCCGCTGGTGAGAGACTGCAGTTATTTCAGTCTCATTGCAGTCTCTCTCTCTCTCTCCATCTCCCACTCTCTCTCTACTCCCTCCTTACGTCCCTGATTGAGCATCATTCTCACATGCAACGCTTTCATGCCTCCTCTTTCACACTCACTCTCTCTCTCTCAATCTCCTCTCTTTCACTTACAGCCCCAGTGATCATGCCGCATCCCCCTCTCTCTCTGTCCTCTCCTCTGCCTGTCTGCTTTCGTTTACATATTTCTTCATCAAACTGACTGTTTTCAGTGCCAGCCGAACTGCATTCGCCTGTTTTTGGAAAGAGGACATTTAGATGCGGGACGCTGGGTATTTTTCACCTTGCAGCTCGCTCATCGGGACGGCTTTCGGGAAGGTCGTCCGGTTCTGTCCTGGAGTTTCAGCAATACATCGATCATCCGGGTTTGCAGCCCACCAGAGTCCTGGAGTCTGTTGCATAGCTGTGTGTCTCCTGCGGTGCACTCGGACTGCTCTTATAGTCTCGGTGAGGAGCGTGGGCTGAAGAAAACCCCCTCAGCCCGTCATAAGCCAGAGGAGGAACACCACTGAGGGTCAGCTAAGATCAGTGAAGGGGAAAGCGTGACAGAAGGAGGCAAAACGAAGAGAAGTGTGAAGGGCACAATAGCATCTCACAGGTTAAGAAAAGCATCAAACGGCGGGATCAGCTCCTGTTGGGAAAGAGAGCAAGAGTTTTAGAAAGAGAGAGGCAGGCTTTGATTCATAAACTAGTGACTATAAACTCTTCAGTATTTGAGAGCCAATCCAGAACTCCATCCTGACTCTCAAAGACTTCCAGGACGAGCTGTGTCAGGTTTTCCAACTCAAGTTACTTTGCTGTTAACAGCCATGCAGGTGTCCTTCGCGTGTACCGATCACGGGTTGAAGGCCCCGCGTACCAGCGAGCCTAACAAGCAGAACACGTCGAGTCCGAACACGGCCAGCGCGGCACGGGCACGGTTTCGAACGGTGGCACTGATTGCCCGGAGCCTGGGCTCTTTTACACACAGGCACCACATTTCCCTGAAAGAGTCCACTGGAAAACTCACCGGCATGAAGTACAGGTATAGAAAACTTCTGGCAACCACCGAAAACTGGATGATAGCGCTGTAAAATATCAGTTCTGACACAGTTTGAGTGAGTCTTTTGAGTAATTTGTTTTATAAACAGGTATAGTTTATAGTTTTGATAACTCTGATCTTTGTCTTTCATTTTCATTCTCAAAAAGACATGGAAAAGGTTTCTATGAGAATAGCAGTGCTGTGAATGAACAAATTTTATAACTCATTCTAGTAAACCCTGTCCTTGAAATCTTAAAGGAATAGTTCATCCAAAAACTGAAAATCCGTTAATTTTCTCACCCTCATGTCATTTCAAACCTGTATGCATTTCATTCTTCTGTAGAACACAAAAATAAAATTTAAAAAATGATATTTTGAAGAATGTTAATTACCAGCTTCAGTTCCCATTGACTTCCAGTATTTTTTGTCCATGCAATGGAAGTCAATGGGAATCGAAACTGGTTGGTTATTTAAAATATATATTTTTTTACATTCCACAAAAGCAAGAAAGTCTTGCAAGTTTGTAATAACATGAGAATAAGTAAATTATGACAGAATATTCATTTTTGGGTGTTTAGTTCATGAAAAAGTGTTTTTTGTTTGATGGATAATAATGTGAGTTGGTGGAGTGATTGATGAAGTATAAAGTATATTGTGATTGGCTCCATTAAGTAGATTACTTTTTTTGTTACGCGCTCAAAATGAAGAGCGTCTTTTTTCTTTCTTTTTTTTTTTGTCTTGTGTGTGAAATAGTGAATTGGAGGAAAGGCTGAAGCAGAGAGCTGAAAACATTCAGTGTGTGTGTGTTTGTGAATTTGAGGGGGAAGTGTGAACTAATGGTTTTTGTGCTGGAAATAATTAATTGCATCTGAGACACAAGTATACCACAAGCATGCAACAGTTATCGCATATCTGCTAGTTTCCATAACGACAGAAACTGGCGGTTTGCTTGCACATTACTCTAATTGGACACATTAGCTGTCGGACAGGGGTCATAATTGGGCAGTAGGGTAAACCTGATCACCCTCGGCTGACGTCCAGCTTCACGCACTCATGTTTGACATTTATTATTTTCCTACATTTTCATTGATTAATTGTGTGATTTAAATTGCCGTATCGTGAGGAAATTAGCTTGTCCTGATCTTTTGAAATAAGATTTAGCTGTAGTATTAATAATATATGGTCACTTTTAGAAGAACTGATAATAATATTAAATGCAGGGGAACATTTTCCTGCTTTTCCCTCCTTGTTTGTATCTCCTGCCGCTATATCCTTTCCGAAGGATTCCAGTGTTAGGAAAGTGTTGCTGAAGTTTATTATTAACCAGGTCCTTGTCAGGTTAGTCTGACCTTATGAGTTTATGTGGCAGATTTCGGCAAGGATTGTTTTGTTAACATGACAATGTAATGCATTGCAGAAAGGTTGTTACTGAAATATGGAGCAACACAAACATTTGACCAGTCCAGTGCTCTATGTACACAGAGCTGTTCATTTTACATGCAAATAGTCTGTTTACATAGTCTTAAAGGGACAGCAGTCTTTTTAATTTTAAAGGTGAGATGAAAGGGTGGAAATTGTTTAGATGTTTTGTGTTTTTAAGAAAGGGTGAGAAAATAGCCATGCAAAGTAATGACTTGACAATTATGATTTTGGTGCAACATTATTTCATATCATATATATTTATTATTTATCTCACTCTCATTTCAATCAAGGCATCCGAGGCTTACAGGACATTCTTCTTGCTGAGGAATCTTATAGGTTGTTTTCACAGGGCAAAGTTAACCATGAGTAATGGCCCTCTGTTTATCTGTATATGTCGGATGTCCTGGAGAACAAATATCTGTCTCTGTGGTTTAATCATCTGTCACTCACTATGATTTCATCTTTAGAAATAGCAATTGCTCTGACAGCGTAGGACCTCAGGTCTTTTGTAAACATTACATTTGTGCAGAAGAAGTGCTGCTTATATTTAAACATCTTTCTGATGCATCAAAGTGTGCGCCTTTTTAAGAGTTTGTGTCTTTAGTCAGTGGTCAGAATAAATGTAATTGAATAAATGTGTGGCATGGAAGTAAAGGTTGCTGTTGCATCTCTGGATTTGTTCTACTGCATGTGCTAATGGCAAATATTGAGAAAGTATACATGCGATAAATATGTCTTACTGTATTTTGCATAATTTACATATTTATTATATTATATTATATTATATTGGAATTCTAAAAGTTTTCTCTTATAAATGTTACTGACAAATTATTTATTAATTTACTCTCACTCAAAAAAGAAAGAAAAAAGATGGCTCTCAATTGGGATTTGAGCATTAATTTTGGAACCTGTGTCTGCTTAAACTTATAACCCTAACTAATCTGAGCAATAAGGCTTTTTTCGCTCACTTGCTTTCTGACTGTATAGATGACAAGAAGGCTTAAAATACATTTTTAAGAACCTTCGATGTCCACAGATTTGTAAAGTCCATATCTTAATGTGTCTACAGGATTAAGCATTAGCATTATGTGTGTGTTTTTGTATCTTTCTCTTGCATTTGCTCAGTTAATAAAAGTGTAATTTGGCCTGGTATTTCTGAATTCCCAGCTCTAAAACTAACAGTTGCAGTGTTTCATGGTTCACTGGCCAGCGCTGCAGTCCAGATGGGCAGTCGTGCTGCATGTGTGTGTGTGTGTGTGTGTGCATTTGTCCTTGTCATTGTATTTGTGTGTGGGCTTCTGTTTTCTTGGCCATTGGCCTATTAGAATCAATCAGTGTATGTGTTAGTTTTATTTAGCTTGTAAGCATTTTTCTTCACAACATAATGGCTAATGTGTGTGTTTTTGTATATAAATGGAACACAGGCAGCTGTGTTCCAGAATTTTCTGAAACACAGGCGAAGGAGACCTCATAGATGCCCAAAAGGCCACAACAGTCATATATCACTTTTGCATTTCCTCTGGTTTGTTGGGAGAGACTTTTGTGATAATGCGTTATTAGCCAGGTTTTCAGATACAGTATATTTACCTGTGTGAGGCTGCCTGTGCATAGTCCATAAACAAATAATGTTGTATTGTTACATACTGACATTCAAATTCATATGACTTACATCTATCTATCTATCTATCTATCTATCTATCTATCTATCTATCTATCTATCTATCTATCTATCTATCTATCTATCTATCGTTAGTTCATGAGTTCGTTAGTTAGTTAGTTAGTTAGTTAGTTAGTTATAAGGTAGGCAGGTCAATTAGGGCAACATTAGGGTGAATGGATAATGACATATTTTTCATTTTGAGTGAACTATGCCTTTAATTGTCAGATGAGCTCTGGGCTGCTTAGACTCTGCTGAGGGACTAAACCTGATTCTGCTGGAGAGAGAACTGAGGAACATCCTGTGGTTTTTAGAAAATCCTGTTACCCATCTGTAAATCATCATATTGTGTTATTCATTTGCTGATGAGGCTTAATAGTTTTGTTTCAGAACGATTTAATTTTTATTATAAAAGGCTGCGCACACACACAGTGGTAACATCGTTCAAATCCCATCCGCACACACACACACACACACTCACACACACACACACACACACACACACACACACACACACACACACACACACACACGCACACACACACACACACACACACACACACAAACACACACACACACACACACACACACAGTAGTTCGTTATCACACTCTGCAGCAGTCCCCTGACTGCTCTAAACTCGTTATCAATTCTGTTTTACAATGACTACAGTATCACTAGAAACAGTAATGAGGCCTCACACTCGCACACACTCTCACAAGCTCATACAATAATTACTGAAATGCTTAAAGCAGGTGAACGCATCCAGATTTAATGGTCATACTGATAAATAATCGAGTGCATCTGTCAGGCTCTCCAAATGCTGCATGTTGTTATTGTTGTAATGTTTTTTTTCTTTGAATGGGACATCGGATGCCCATTTTCAACAAGTTGGTATGATTCTTTAGGATCTTCATAAAATGTCTGCAACATACTTAGTTTAAAATTCCTCAATGGTTGTGTAAAAGAACAAATTTTTTCCTGGTCGAAAACAGCTCTGCTCACAGCCACCCATTTCGATGCATATCTCTTTAAATGATAATGAGCTACTGCTCACTCCACCCCTCTCTCAAACTACAAATGAGACATTGTTGTAGCTGGCATTACATTAAATGCTATGTTATTTTTATAATATTATGGCACTGAAATTCATGAATCATAGTATGTACAGTATATGCTACTCAAAGGTACTTCTAAGGTATTCTGAAAAACAAATATCATGGTAACATATCCAAAAAAAACATGGTGTTAGTTATGTGGTAAACCAGTATACTATTATGTGTCTAAAATGTGGTATCAGCTAAGTTACCATTGTGCAATGTTCAGAATAACATGTCATTTCTGTGGACACATGGTGATGTCATGCTTTGTAACTCATAGATGTGATTCTGTATTTTGTGTTATGTGTGTTTTGAGCATCCAGTCAAACAACAACAAAAAAAAACCCTGTCATGCACAAACAAATCAGACCTGCTTTCCTGTCAAGACACATGTTCTTCACACACCTTCCTCTGTACAATATCAGTTAAACGATACATACAGTTTCCATTGCCTTTCTGAGGCATTTCTGAGCTTTTTTGTCATGCAGTCTCTCAGCTCTCTGACTCAGCTCGCTGTGATGAGGAAGGATCTGTTGATACCCAGCAGCGTGCATGTCTGCTACCCAGAAAAAAGATGCACACCCTGTTAAATTATATATGTCTGCCGCTGAGAATGTGCTGTGGTTGTAATGTCACACAAACTAATAATGGCTGGGAGAATGTCTGACAAAAATATCGAGTGGGAGATGATGTTGGGCGACATCCATCGCTTTTGCAACAGCTGCATCGATGTGAAGGATGAAGACGCCATTTATAAAGACAACAGATTTGTCTTATTTCAAACGGCAATAATCTGAGAAGGCTGACCTGCAGGGACAAGATAGAGTGATTAAGTAGGTCAATTTTTTACAGAGTGTATCTGTTAATTTTGTTTCATTCTTGCCTAGATCGTTTAATGGGATAATATGTAGAAAGTTGGAGATGGATCCACTTGGAAGGGATTGTGAACTGTGCATGATGATTTTGTATTCTCTCCATAAACTGAAAAACAAGCGGGTGGGTGTCCGCAAGCCGAAATCATTGTTCTTGGTTTCCCTCCAAATGCATACTAAGTCACTTCCTGCAAGTCAATGCACAGCTGCACAGAAATATTCAAGTACCATGTCTGGTTCTTCCTCCTAAAATATTACTCAAAATGCAGAATATCCATGCTGATCATCTTATTACGATGCAAAATCAGGTTCTGAGGCTGGCAGGTTTGACATCAGGAGCTGTTGCTCTGGTATTTTTAACTAAAAAGAGAATGTGAGTGGTGCAGGATGTTAAGGTGTTGTGGGTGGTTGCCAGGATGTTGCTATGTGGATGTGTAGTGCTTAGTGCCTTGCTATGCGTTTGCTTGTGTTCTCTGAGTGTCTCTATGATACTGCGGGAAATAAATATGACTCAGGTCCCTCCTTCATGATAAGTTTATGGGATTTTTCATCTACCTGTTGGAAATTGTAAATCCGATTGCATAGAAAAGCAATATCACACCTCTCCTCAACAATGTCATTTAGTTCTGCAGCACAAATGAATTACAGGCCAAAATGTATAACTTCAGTGTTTGTTCAGATGGTTGGATTGATGGATGGATGGATGGATGGATTGACGGGTACATATGATGGATGGATGGATGGATGGATGGGTACATATGATGGATTGATGGATGGATGGATTGATGGGTACATATGATGGATTGATGGATGGATGGATTGATTGATGGGTACATATGATGGATGGATGGATGGATGGGTACATATGATGATGGATGGATGGATGGATTGATGGGTACATATGATGGATGGATGGATGGGTACATATGGATGGATGGATTGATGGGTACATATGATGGATGGATGGATGGATGGATGGATTGATGGGTACATATGATGGATGGATGGATGGATGCATATGATGGATGGATGGATGGATGCATATGATGGATGGATGGATGGGTACATATGATGGATAGATAGATAGATAGATAGATAGATAGATAGATAGATGGATAGATAGATAGATAGATAGATAGATAGATAGATAGATAGATAGATAGATAGATAGATAGATAGATAGATAGATAGATAGATAGATAGATATCCTTCTGCATTCAGTAAAACACTACAACTTTTCCCCATAATTGCAGGAAGCAAACAGATGTTTAAGTAATTTGAGGGCAGTAGTGGTGAGCCTAGAACAATCTGGTTTGTGGTGCAAAGCTGCGGTGTGGGTTTAAAGTGAATGAGGTGTTATCTCTGACTCAGCCAGGCATTAAGAGGAAGCCACATATCAGAGTAGAGGAAATTTTAATGATGGAGGAATGGATTGCTGAGGTTTTACTGTAGATTGAGACCAGGGCCGCTGTTAAAGTCACATCTTAACTCTGATGAATAGAGCTATGGCTAATGTATTTTATATTGTAGCCAATAAGATGATCTAAATTGGAGGCTAAAGCCATAAAAAGTTCAAATCCAAGACTGGGGCATAAATACCAGCCAGCCAGCCATTTAGTGTGTGTGCATTCACATGTACTTTTGAAAGCTATTAAAGAGTTTTGTTCTCTGATAATAGCTGTCTTAAATCACTGAAGTGCTGTAAGAGTCACAACGGTCTCTGCAGATCAAATATTCAGTTGTTGTCCACACAGAGAAAATTAAAATGGTTTCCTCTGGGTCCAAAAAGAAAGTCCATTATTCACATGCACCATAGTGGGAGGTCATGAATACTTTTAGAAACCCAAATAGCAGAAACATGCTTGAATGGTTAGAACCTTAGAGATGGCTTTTTATTTAAATTTTACTTTAACTTTTAAAATAAAAGTTTATCGTAATACGGAAACACCTACCCAGAACCAATGTGAATTCATTTATGAAATGGATTTTCACCAAACCATTTTCTGAAAGTTTTTTAAAAATGTTTAAATAAATTATGAGAATACATACATACTAGTTCTTAATTTTATATATTAATGTGTCATTTTTTTATTACATTATGAAATAAAATAATAAAGGAACTGGTGGCACAGAAGTGAAGACACATGAATGTTATGTTAACAAATTTTTCGTTCTCTCCACAGGAATCTTGGGAAGTCAGGACTGCGAGTGTCATGCCTTGGACTCGGTATGCATTTTTTGATTTATAAAGCAGCCATAAACCACCAAAAGGTCACACTGAATATGAGTACCATAGATCAGTGATACATTCACACAGTGCGTTTCAGTGAAGTGCAGGCACCAGTGTGTGTTTAAAGAGTCACATGATCATGAAAATGCTATCCTCCCTCCATTCATATTTAATTCATCATGAATTAAAACACAAGCTCACTAATTGCCTCACACACTCCACACACAGCAGGAGAGTGATGGGTTGATGCTTAATTTATTCTCTCTTCCCTTTTATTTTTACGATTAGATGGTTTCATTAACAAGCCATGTGAATGCAAACATAATGACTGTATAAATCTGTTGTTGACTTCTTCTGAGATAAAAACGCAGTGTGGCTTATATAGCAGCCGGTTCTCATGGTTCAACAGGACTCATGGACGACTACACAAGAGAACATGCCTAATTCAGTTCACCTCAATCTGTTTTATTTTTATCATTATAAACCAGTGCAAGACACCCAAGGAAATTACAGCAGTGTCAGTTTATTGATTAATTAAATGCAGGGATTGTAATGGTGCACTGAAAATTTCGTTTGTTTCATCTCCAAGAGCAAACCACATCTGCTCTCATGAAAACCATAGGGCATTGGCAACTGAATTGTTTGTTGTGGACTGAACTAGAATAAGTGAACTGGATTTTATTGTTGTCATACAACAGGCTTTCAGCAAGAGCATTGGGGAACAAACAGATGCTATTTCCACCATGTAAAAAGCCCCAGGCTTATCTTCACAATGCATTTCCGAGTGGTGTCTCTCCTATCTTAGCTCCGATTCTTGCTCTGTGCAAGTCCTTCCTCCTTCCTGCAACCAAATATACACTACTGTTCAAATGTTTTTTTATATGTTTTTGAAATCTCTTATGCTCACCACAGCTGCATTTATTTAATTAAAATTTAAAACATTTCTATTTTAATATCTTTTAAAATGTAATTTAATCCTGTGATGCCAGGCTGAATTTTCAGCATCATTACTCAAGTCTTCAGTGTCACATGATTCTTCAGAATGAGATGGATTTTAATGTTATTTATTTGCATGTGCTTTCTGTATTATTTTAGCATTTAATAGAGTATGCAAATCAGCAAATAGAGTAAACATGCTTACAAAAGTGGTGCTTTTGACTTGTTTTGTGAATAAAACTCAACCAATTAGTAGCTTCATTTTTTCGCCTTGTTATTCACTGGTGGTAAATTTAGTGATTAAGACTGCGAAAGTGCCACAACTCACCCTGCTTGTAGCTGTTATTTTCCTGGGACGTCAAAGGTCATAGCTACAGGTCAGACATCACAAACATTAGCCACATGATCAAACACAAGAACACTGCAGGCTAATAAGATGTCGGTGCTTTAAACATGCACTTTACTAAATACATGAGGACAGCTTTCAGTTGAAATCACAGAAGCAGCAGTCATTTATTGTATGGGATTGTGTGTGCATATGTGCATGTATCAATGTATGTTCATGTTCATGTAAGTCAGTGGTGCCTGCTTTAAGATATGATGGAGGCACAGTGGAGCCTATAAAAATTTCCCACTGGCGTCCCACTTTTTTCACATGTATTAAGAATCATCCTAAAATGGATAAAATTTGTAAGTTTAAGCACTCTAAATTCATACTGTGGAAACGGTTTTAAAAGTGGTTATTTTTACTATGGAAATGGTACTTTAAAGTGTAATGTTACAAAATTACCTACAATATTTTATTAACAAATCTTGAAAAACTCATATAATTGATAAGGTCTGAGTCTCAACATTTTAAAATGAAAAATTAATTTAGAAAGTTGCAAGAGGTAACATTTGCACAGCTTTGTTGGAATAGCGTCTAAACAAAATCTCAAAAAAGATGGAAATTTTTGTGATGTCAACTTCAAATTCGGAACATAATACAGTAAGATGTATGGCTTTGATTTCATAGCAATTTTTGATTCCAAGATTATTTTAAATGAAAAATAAAATTTTATTGAAGGAGGGTTCAGTTAATAGGTTAAATATTTTAACTAATAAAAGTATAAAATCAGATTAAGTAATGAACATGCCAATTTCTACATTTTACAATTATTTAATGTAAATGAATATAAAATGATTTTGTCGATCAGCTCTAATTCATAGGGAGATCCATGATTAGGCAGAAAGAGCCTGTTATTCCCTTGTTTCTCTCAGTTGTTGAGATGCTGAAGACCCTGTTGCTCATCGTTGCTAACAGAAGCTGTGAACATAAAGTTATCTGGCAGCATGAGGACTGTTACTTCATGTACAAAACTTAAGAAACATGCCAAATGTTCCTTATCACTACGCTAGTGTCACCAAGGGAACGTAACACTTGCAAACGCCCACATTATTTCCTCATTTATCCTACAATTCATAAGCACTTGATCTCCATGGGAACAGCTGATTACCCCCGATGGGTTCACCCTCAAACACATTCGGGCGCCTCATGGGATGCCAATAAATCCCATCACTTTGAAGCCCAAGACACCAGTGTGTGCTGGAGAGATGCTCAACCCGCAGCCGGGGTGAATTTTAGGGTGATAGTAGGTGATTGTGACAGGGATGTGGGGCAGTGACTGCAGAGTCTTACCCTGACAGCAATGAATCATGGGTGCTTTAGACTGCAGGCAGTGTGTGTCAGGCCAAGAATAACAGAGTCCTCAGCAAAACCTGGTGCAGTTTTAACCAAGAATCAACCTCATTTTTGTCTCTTTCTTTGTATGTTGAACTGAAGTGTTTACATATTTATTTTTTTATGTTTTACATTTTCTGTATTTATACAGAATTCTTTATTTTTTTTAACTGGTATTATTGCTATAAAACATTCAGAATCAGGTCTGTGTTTTGTTCTAATCTGTTTGAGCGTTTCTGTGACAGGCACCAGAGCAAATAAATCAAGCTCTACTTGGAGCAAACTTACCTCTGACTCACACTTCATCTCTTTCTTTCGATTTCTTTCTCTCTCTTAGGCACGTGGGTGACATTTGGGGGACAGATTTCAGATGAGGTGAGAATTTAAATTTTTTAGATTCATAACCAGAAAATGAACTCAACAATTATTATAGAGGGTAAACAATCTATTAACTCATTCTAAATTATTTTGTAATATAATATAATAAGGTGTTCAATTCTCTCTTTTTTATATATATTTGTACCCATTATTCTCATTTCTAATTCCACTCTAGACATTATCACAAATTGGGCAGATTTAGTCGAGATAAGCATGTTCTGTGCTGACAGTCTTGGCAGAGAGGAAAGCTCATAGACACATCATGCTGTGGTCTTCCTCATTATTCAAACAATAACATCATTCTGCCAGTGCCCCTTTCTGACACTCACCCAGGACAAATGCACATAAACACTAGCGCTTCTTACATCATAAAAGTCCCCGCAGCAGCAACTTCCCCGACAAGCCTGTCTTTCCCCAGAGGCGGAGTCTCCTCTATTGTCCAATCAAATTATACGAGATGTGGACGTCCCCATTCAGTCCCCTTCTCCATGTCATAAGTCATCTAATCAACAGCTGAACAGACGTTTTTTCCTCATCGGTCTACCAATATACAACTACACTGTCAAAACAGATTACTTTCACTCATGCTGACAGGTCTCCATCAAAGAGAGCTAAAGAGAGAGAGACTGATGGATTGCAGAGATCGCAGGGGTTTTAGCCACCTATTGTTCTGTCAACAGAAGATCAAACTCTGACATGAAGATCATTGTATCTTTGCAGCAGTTACACTAGAAAAAAAGATGCTCTGTTCCCAAACCTAGTAAGGGGCCATTCACACAAAACACATTTCTGCTTTTTTAAATATGTACTTGATGGACATCTTTGATCAATGCGCTCGGAACAGTACAAGGTCACAAGACATGTTTTTTAAGTTGTGTGGCACACAGAACACTGTGTCTTGTGCAATAGTGCATGTTTACATAAAAACAATGGAAAAGTAGCACAGAGTTAATTAAAAAAGCATTCTGTATGAACCGTCCCTAAGGCTGTTTTTTAAAGGCTATTTCATATGGGTAATGAAGACTCATGTGTCTCAGTAATTTAACAGCTTGTGCTTTTAAATCTTGAAAACAGTTGTGATACTGCTGTGCAGTTTAAATGATCTCACCCTACGTCACGACTAGCTGTTACTATATATAAAATGATGAGCACATTTTTTAAACGATACATTTACAAAGTGTGACCGGTGTAATCTGCGTTGTGTTTTTTTCTCAGTAACCAGTCGGACATCAGTTGACGGTTCTTCATTTACTGTTAAACATAACACAAGTCTTTTACAGTGTGTTTTTCGCCCTTGTCTTTTCTCTCCCATGCACAGACAGCGCAGAAAGGGAAGAGGAAATGGTATACAATTTTCATACAAAATTAAACAAGTGACAAAACAACATACCTGTTAAACATAACACAAGTCTTTTACAGTGTGTTTTTCGCCCTTGTCTTTTCTGTTAAATGGAGGTCAAGTGCAACACAATTAGCACATGCTTCAAGTGCATCGATTCACAGAAAATGGATTAAATTAAGTGAAAATGCAGAAATAATCAAATATGAATGTAAAATAATATTATATATGATTTAAATAGAGTTTTAAAGTATAAAAGTGATTTTTAAAGCAAAGATGAAATTAGATTGATCAGAGCCAATTAGAAACCCACCTCTCCCATGCACAGACAGCGCAGAAAGGGAAGAGGAGGCGCAAAGACAGGAAATTAAAATCAATTCTTCCGTCAGAAATTTAAAGGGGAAAGTGCACACACAGACATACATATTCAGGTATACATTTTGAACAGTTTTTGTGTAATTCTATAAATGAAATGAACATTAATTTCCATACCCGTTACACTCACCCCCCTAGAATTACACAAAACTCTGAGAAAAACACGAAAAAAAAAACTGTACACTGGTCAAAGAATTACATGTTCCACACTCTAAACAATCAGTGAAGACAGTCAGCAATCAAAAGCTTCCCAAAGAAAGGATAAAAATGTTTTGAAATTGGCCAAATTTCATCACATTCTGTAGACTTCATCAAGGTGCCCATTACACCTCGTACACTTAGACCACATGCTCAATTAAGGCAAGTTTTACTTAGAAAAATCGAGAAACAAAAGCAAGTTGCAAAAACTGCTAATTCAAACATGAATTACTGTTGACCCAGAATCCAAACCTAACAGGGTCTCAAGTTGAACCATGGATTCAATAAGTCTGCGCACAGGTCTGATAACTCTTCCGAACCTGGTAGAGTAATGATCAGCAGTATTTAAACCAGCTACAGGACCTAGCACAACAGGTACACTGTCATAGACAGGATTTTGGGGAGAAGGATCAGCACCAGCACCAGCCACAGTATTGTCATCAGCCACTGGCACAGCAAGATGTGAATTTGGCTCCTGTTGGCAGGGCAACTGAGATTGCACCCATGAAGCAGTGCGGTCATCATCGCATATAGCTACATTGGAGATGTTGGACATTGAGTCTGCTTGTGAGAGATCCTCAGTCTCATTCCGCTCATCATCTGCAGATTCAATCTCAGCAGCGTAGGAACAAGCGTCACTGTGGGTCTGGACAGTTAGACCACCAGAGCATATTGGATCAGACTGCAAAGGGACACTGCAGGTAGGTGTTCCAGCATCCTCTTGACCAGAACTATCCGAGTCCATGTCAGGCAAAGGGAGGAAGTTCACTTGCAAAAGAAGATTGCGATGTACTGTTCGCTCATTACCAGCTCTGTCACGGATCTTATAGACATGTATGGAAGGCTTTGAGGCAATGACAGTGTATACAGATGGCTCCCATCTGTCAGCAAGTTTCCGTTTCCCTCTACAACCCTTGTAAGCCACGAGCACCTGGTCACCAACGGCTAGAGGAAGGCCTTTAACTCTTTTGTTGTACTGGTTGGACTGGTGTTTTTGTTCTTGAACAGAATTCTTCTGCGCCACTGACATAGCAGACTGGAGATCCTTGATGAGCGATTTAACGTACTGGTTGTAGTCACAAACTGACTTATCCCGCAGAACACTCTGGAACATAAGGTCAACTGGCAACCGTGGTACTCTGCCATACATTAAGTAAAATGGGGCAAAACCTGTAGTTTCATGTGCTGTACAGTTGTACACAAACGTCATGGTCTGCACCAACTGCGGCCACTTTTGCTTAGATCTAGGTGGAAGAGACCTCAGCATGTTACCTAATGTTCGGTTGAATCTTTCAGTACCACCGTTCCCCATTGGGTGGTAGGGAGTGGTTCTAGACTTGTCAATGCCAGCCAGTTCGAGAAGCTCAGCTAATAGTTCACTCTCAAAAGAAGCCCCCTGGTCAGAATGGATACGTTGGGGAAATCCATAGACACAGAAGAAGCCGTCCCACAGTTTCTTGGCCACTGTTTTTGCGGTTTGGTCTGGACACGGAAAAGCATGTGCCAGCTTTGTGAAGTGATCCGATATAACTAAAACATCCACAGATTTGTTATGTCGATCCTCAGCAGACCAGAAGTCGATGCAAACAAGCTCCAGTGGGGCTGTGGTTTTGATACTCTCCAAGGTGGCTCTTGCTGCAGGCTCTGGAGTTTTGCTGAAGACACACCTGGTACACTTCTTCACATAGTCACGCACATCATGCTCCATATCAAGCCAGAAAAACCTCTGACGGGCCAAAGACAACGTACGTGGCTGCCCTTGGTGACCAGCTAGGTCGTGAACACCAGAAAGTGCTTGACGTTTCAAGGTTTCGGGCACAACAAACTGAAATCTCTTGTGCCTGATGAGCGGGTCTTTGATAGCTCTGTACAGGATTCCATTGAGCACTGAAAGTTTATCCCACTGCTTCAGAATCCGCAACACATACACATTTTCATTGACACGTTCACGTTTCGATGGTCTGTGCTTTCGGTCAACATAATAACACACTCTTGCAATGACAGGGTCTTTATGCTGATGTTCTCTTAAGTCAGTCAGGGAAAAGGAATGAAACGCTTCACCACCGCTGATCAAAGAGTTAAGATGTTCTGTGAATGATGTTGCTCTACATTCAGTTCCTATTTCCCATTCATCACAGGAGGACAGAACTGAGGACACGTCATCAGCAGACAATGATGTATCCAGCCGGACATCAAATGGATCTGACCCTAACGTTTGCGTTTGGCAGGTAAGTCGGAACACTTCTTGCACACTTCCATCCTCAACACTGTGTACTTGTCTCAACAGTTCAGAATAAGGCTCTGACAGAAGCCGCTGACTCACTGGCCTAACAAACGGATCCCTACTGAGTGCATCCGCCACCACGTTGAGTTTCCCAGGAACATATTTGATCTCAAAAGAATATGGAGCAAGTTTCGAGACCCAGCGTTGCTCACATGCATCCAATTTTGGCTTGGTCATAATATATGTAAGCGGATTATTATCAGTCCAGACTGTAAATTCATGGCCTTTAAGCCAGTGACTGAATTTGTCACACACTGCCCACTTAAGAGCCAAGAATTCCAATCTGTGTGCAGGATACTTTTTTTGGCTGCGATTCAAAGCCTTGCTAGCAAACGCTATCGGTCTAGCCTTGTCTTCACCTGCAGGTATCTGAGAGAGTACAGCACCTAAGCCGTCTAAAGAAGCGTCAGTGCAGAGCAGGAATGGACGCTCAAAATCTGGATGAGCCAGCACTACACAATCGACAAGGGCCCGTTTCAGTTCCTCAAAGGCCACTTCACAGTCCGGGGTCCAGTCCTGAGATGTCAACTCCCGAAAAGTGCCTGCTCTTCTACGACCACCAACACCTTTCACTGAACGTTTCAGGCCAGCTGTCAGGTTGAATAAGGGTCTGGCAATACGAGAACAACTCGGAATGAAGGCCTGATAGTACAGGACCATACCGAGAAACGATCTGATTTTCTTCTGTGAAGGTGTGGCTCCATCTTCCTTCATTAGATCCTCTTTTCGAAAAGCAGAGATGACTTTCACTTTCTCTACATCTACTGAAACACCAGTACCATCTATCACATGGCCCAGGAACGTTACGGACTTCCTCAGAAAATGACACTTTTTAGGAGCTAGCTTTAGATTGCTGGATCTCAATCGAGAAAATACGATCTCCAAGCGCCTCAGTGCCTCCTGTTCAGATGGAGCGAAGACCAACAAGTCATCGAGGTAACAGAGAAGACTGGAAAAGTTAAGGTCACCGAAAATACTGAGCATCATGCGCATGAAAGATGCAGGGCTATTGCAAAGGCCCTGAGGGAGACGATTATACTCGTATAACCCCATAGGCGTTGTGAAGGCAGTGTATCGACGGTCAGACTCATGGAGTGGGATGTTGTAAAATCCTGAAGTTAAGTCCATGGTACTGAAAAAGGCATTACCTCCTAAGGCTGCAAGACAGTCAGATTGATGTGGTAAAGGATGGGCGTCCTTGAAAGTTTTAGCATTGAGCCAACGGAAATCGGTACAAACTCTCAAATCACCATCTTTTTTCCAGACCATCACTAAAGGCGATGCGTACTCACTGACAGACTTACTGATTATGCCTTTCTCCTCCATTTCTGACAAAACTTCTCTCAGTTTCTGGTAGTGGGCAGGAGGGATGCGGCGATAAGGAAGACGAAATGGGCGTTCATCATAAAGATGGATCCTGTGCACAAAATCCTTTGCCTCTCCACAATCCAGTTTATCCTTGGAGAAAACATCATGGTAAGATACAATAAGAGCTGCCAGTTTTTTCTTCCACATCTCAGAAACATCACAGCCGTCAATGTCAACATCCTTCAAGCCGTAGTCTTTCAGTGACTGCACTGGATCAGTGGGCAAGGCAGTTTTGAGTGGATCTGAATTGGGAGTGTCAAGATGAGTTCTACTCAATCCCTGCATAACAGTGAGGTCTTCTACACATAGACAGGAAGAAACATCAGCCAGTTTAGAGTTGCGGCGAATTGTCACTGACGTTGGATTAGGATTAAGTATCTTCATTGGCACCCATCGATCACCCCACATTGGTGTTACTACTCTTCCGACAAGAATGCTTTTAGGTGCTGAACGTGCAGTGGTTGGCTCAACAATTACAGTGCTTCCCGGGGAAACAGGGACATTTGCGGGCAATTTCCCCCAAACAAGATACTCACGTCTGGGAAGTAGAGTGACTGCCTGACAGAGTTTCACAGTACCCAGTTTATCAGGCTGCTGAGGGCCAGACCAACGGGAGATGCAGCTCAAAAGCTCTAGGAATTGCTCACACTCAGGATTACCGTTACAGCAGGAAACAAGTTCCCAGTACTTGTCATGAGATTTCATCTTCTGTAGAATGCATTTGATCACGTTACTTCCAATTATGAACTCGTCTCTTTGTCCAGGCACTACAAGAGTTGGAACAACAAACTTAAATCCATAAACTTCAATCTCCAAGTCGTACATACACTTTGGCTGAATTGTAAGGCCACCACAGCCAACCAGAACCACATTACTTGGAATTGCTTGAGGATGTGAAAGAATACCATCAGCTTGCAGCTTGGACTCACCCTCTTCACTAAGCGTGCAGGACATACTACCAGAATCCAGTAACCCCTTTAATGTGTATTGGCCACAAACTATCACAGGAGCATAAAACAACTCACTCGCCCCATCAACTCTCTGTGACCCCACATATAATACAGTTTTGTCTTCTGGCAATGACTCGCAGCTGTTCATGAAAACATTTTGCACATCTGCTACTTCTGTGAGGGAGATTTTATTACAATTGCCCATGTTACCCCTCTCATCACATGGGCTACTCAGTTTAACTGAGCAGTATCCGAGGATGTTGCTGGGCATGCTGCTTTGGGACAGTCACTCTTAAAGTGGCCAGGACTAAGACAGTGACGACAAAGCCTGTGACGTCTACAGTGTGAGTACGTAGTGTGCTCCTTGGATTTACAGACCCTACATGCAGAAACTAAGTTGGTCTTGAAGCCTGAAGTTTTGTCTGCTTGAGCCTGACTGGGTGAAGTTAAAGAGGCAGTGCACAATGACAGGACTCTATCCATCATGCCAACCATATGTTGGAGACCTGTGTCTGGAGAGAATGGAACAGCATTAGGATTAAGATGACTCACAGCAGGCAGAGACTGGGCTGGCAAAGAAGCAGGCTGCTGAAGAGAACTGGACGCAGAATTGTGACGTGCTGTAACCGTGCACTGGTTGCAAGTTGACAAAGACATGGTGTGCTGTGTCCTTGACGAAAATCTCCTTGAATCCCTCTGATGACTATCCAACCGCTCCTGTACCTCAGCGGCACTCCACTTCTCAGCTGGTTTAAACTGAAAAGACATAGCAAGACTTGGGTCTGGACAATGTGAAATAAACATCATGACAGCTTCTGCAGCGGGATCCTCAACACTCTTATTACGCCTGCGCAAGCACTCATCAGCAACATCTATGGCCTTGTTAAGACGTATCCAGTAATCCATGGGACTTTCATCTGCTCTTGGGACAGTATTATAAAAGTCAGCCATAGGCATATTTGAGTAAGCCAACTCACTGAAGTTGCGTTTCAGTATATCAAACACCGCACTTGGAAGTTCACTGGCATTCAGTTCAGGGCGGCTTCGTAGGGACACCTTCACAACATCTCTCGCTTTTCCAGCCAGTCTGCTCATGATGAGATCAGAAACATCAGTTTGCGGTTTGCATTTCATTCTGGTTAAATAACTGCACATCATATCCTCCCATTCATGGACAGTAAATGAATCACTCTTATCACCCCTGAAGAATGGTGGAGGTGCTGAATCTTGCTGAACTATCACCTTCAGACTAGATACATCAACGCACTCACTGGGGTGCTGAGACTGGCAAGGAAGATTAGGCTGTACTGGGCTGGGCTGGTGCGCAATATTAAGGCTGGCTGAAATACTTTCCCCTATTTTGTGAGCCAAATCTGAAATTATGCTTCCTAATTCCTCTGAAGAAATTACACGTTCAGTATCTGAGCGTGTAATTGGGGTGGAGCTAGCTGTTGGGCCTACAGAAGCGCCGATTGCAGAATCAACTGTGTGCATATAATCCAGACCCACATTAGCCAACGCTCTCCCTCTCCCATAATAACGAGATGTAACTTCAGACATCCTCCTGTTGTGATAAATTTCAGGCCCACCACCCCTGCCCATAGGAAAAGTTAAATTAGATTGTTTAGCAGGGCTGAAATCTTCCTTATCAATATCCTCAAACATGCCTCGAATCAAAATGAAAGCACTAAATTACAAAAAAAAAATTAATATGCTTTAAACAGCAAAACCAATTTTTCATACAAGATCCTGGAAATCAGAAATCAATGCAGTTAATTGTCAGTATGAACACAGTTCAAAGAGTAAAGATAGACTTTTCTTGATGGATGTAAAATATATTCTTACTCTTGAGTCCGTCAGACAGAGTTCCACATTTAAAACGCATCAACTGACAATAATTATATTTTCAGATAAAGGATACGACCCAGATAGCATACATATCCGGGCCTCATCTGGGCCAACTATGGCACATCTGGCTCAGTTCTGGCAGCGGCAGAGGTTATATGGGCCATCTCTGGCCCACACACATCAAGCCGGTTTTAGTTTGAGTTGTGGCATGCTGTTTCTGGGCCAGATCTGGCCCGTGTGCAACAAACCGGCTTTAATTTGAGTCGTGGCTTGCTGTGTGTGGGCCAGATCTGGCCCGTGTGCAACAAACCGGCTTTAATTTGAGTCGTGGCTTGCTGTGTGTGGGCCAGATCTGGCCCGTGTGTGACAAACCGGTTTTAGGTTGAGTTCTGGCTTGTTGTATGTGGGCCAGATCTGGCCTGTGTGCAACAAAGCGGCTTTAATTTGAGTCGTGGCTTGCTGTGTGTGGGCCAGATCTGGCCCGTGTGCGACAAACCGGCTTTAGTTTGAGTCGTGGCTTGCTGTGTGTGGGCCAGATCTGGCCTGTGTGCAACAAACCGGCTTTAGTTTGAGTCGTGGCTTGCTGTGTGTGGGCCAGATCTGGCCCGTGTGCGACAAACCGGCTTTAGTTTGAGTCGTGGCTTGCTGTGTGTGGGCCAGATTTGGCCTGTGTGCGACTAACCGATTGTTGTGTGTGGGCCAGATATGATATTTAGTATGATATTAATTCATGGTTATTAAGTTTTAAAATGTAAAGGAAGAAGGCTGACTTTTTTTTTCTTTTCCCTTCTGTCTAAGATCTGATAAAGAATCATTTGATTAAGTCATCCTTTCTTTTTCATAATCCAACAGATTTGTCTGTCTAATTAAGATAATATTCTGTTCTTTAACTTTGACACTGAACTTGAGGAATTCTAAGTAATAGCAGACAGTCATTCTGGTCATTCATTAGTAATCAGTAACCTATATATGAATAGCGTATTCTAGATTGCCAAGGGCATGTTGTTTATATGTTAATTTATATATTGGATAATGATGGAAATAAACTAGGATACTGACATTTGCAATGTAGCCTTATGAAGAGCAGCAATCAATAAGATCAAAAGTAATCAGAAAAAAAAATTCAGTCACCTGCAACATCTGCAAATCAGTCAATACTTTTTTTTGGACTGTAGTTTGCACATGCACACAGATTATCTGTTGTCTTTGTGGGGACTCTCAATAGACATCTTTAAAGGTGCAGTCTGTAAGAATGTCTGTTAGCTAGTGGTGGAAATAGGTACTGCAGTCCAAATTCAAGTTATGGGAGATTGTTGTTAACCCCGCACCCTTCTCCTCAGACTCGACCCTCATGCAGGTTGCCAGTTTAAGGTCACACAACAGGAATGAGTGCAACTGACAATGGAAGCTGAGGAGACTTACTCATAAGTTGATGAGTTGATTTATCCATGTTATTATATGCTCTTGTTTATACCCTAACAATGACCTGGGGGTCTGCCAGCGTTTTTTTGGGGAGCACTAAGTCAGCGGCTTGATACGATTGGACCTAAACCGGGAACTTCCGCCAATAGCTTTATGAATTATGAATAGGTTCCTCCAGTGCGAAAGCCCCTAATGACGTTTGTATACCAGTTAAAGGCAGCAATGTACTAATCTGTGCATCATGTGCAGAAAAAGAACAGAAGAACAAATAACAACCTTTAAAGGTTAGAGCATCGACACAGACTTTGCTTAAAGGGACACTTCAGCCAAAATGCATTAAGCTTTGTATTGTTAGAAACCCAGTCATATTTTTGAATGCTCCTGTATTATTCCCTAATTTGCCCATGAGAAGGTAGAAATAAGGATTTCATTGTTCCAGTTCCTGCTTATAATGACATAAAATCATAATTTTGCGTCATTCTAAGCAGGAAGTCCCATGAGACTTTAAAATGGAACTTTATGACAAAAAGATTGCCGACCCCTGTTGTTTAACAATTTTAAAATAGTTTGCAATGTCATTAATTTGTGTGTGTATTTGTAAATGTGATGAATGGAACCTTTTTTAATCAATTTCTAATGTATGTGTAAAGTGCTTAAGTGGAGAAAAACATATTTTAAGGAAATCAGTTTGCATTGTTTTAACAAGATGTTAAATACAACTGAAATTGCAAGTTGCAGGAAATATTACATCATTTAGCTCAACTTACACCACTAAATATGCATTTGTTACAGCATTATATTCTTCCATTTTACTAAGTTAAAGGCTATCACTTTGCATGATTTTTTGAGGGAGCTTAACAAATTGCAATTTACTGTGTAAAAGAGTTTGAAAGCACAGAATAAAATAAAAAATTGGGAGATGGGCTTATTGACAAACAAAAACAAAGTTAAATACAAATAGGCTGAATGTAAAAATTGATTGTGTGAACGGACATTAACCAACAACACAGCATGTTCTTCCCATAAATTCCATGACTTTCTTCTGTTATGTACAAAATTGAAAAATTACCAGCAATATTATCTGATTTTTACAGGCAATCCCTCTTGGCATGGTATTTGATGTTCAAGCACAACTTTTCACCTCATAAATATTTTATTTGGAATAACTGTAATATTTTATATGTAATATGTAACTGTCTATATTTTTTCAGAATTGGTTTGATAAAAATATCTTTTTAGTCAATTAATCAATTCTCAAGGGTTGTTGTTTTCATATAAGGAGTTTTTATATCACTTTCAATTTCCTGTTTCTCCCAAAGAATTTTCAATAGTTATGGGTTCAATCCCATCAGGTGCTCTTGAGAGGAACTCAACCTCTAGTCTCTGTGAGTTTGGTCAATACTCCTGTTGGCAAATTGTGCTTTGCTTCTCCCTGTAAAAACAATCTATCAGTCCGTTCACTTTTTTCAGCAAAACATTGTTACTTTACCATCTGTGACCACTTACTGGAATAATGCAGTTGGTAATATATGTTGGAAAAAAGTTTAGATGCTTCCACATCTTTTCTTTAACCAATAAAGTAAAATAGATTTCTTCTAAAATAATTCATAAATACTGCTCTGCAAGTCACTACCTCAAAAAGTTCAAAAAGGATATTTACTCCAGTTGTTCTTTCTGTGACAACTCTGACGAAACTGTAGTTCATATTCTTTCTTTTATTTTTTTTTTTATTTTCCATTTACCAATATGTTTTGGCAAGATTAGGATTTATTAGGTCTGAAATGTATAATGAATGTGTGTTGGAAGGATGGCTTTGTAGGTTATAATCAATCTGAAAAAGGTCATTTTTAAGTAATTGATCTGATCTTGTTACTAGCAAAGTTTCATATTCATAAATCTAAATATTTAAATATGAAACTTACTTTTTCTTAAATTTTTGAAAGAACTTGAAAAATATGTCTTTTCAATTAAGTTGTCTGAGAGCAAAAAGGCCTTAAAACATTATCTTTTTGTAATTATTTTCCTTTTTTCAGTGTAATGTAATTCTCATATGATTTATCAATATGTTTAATTTACATGATTCCCAGTTTGTGATTTTAATTTTATTTATTTTTGTTCTCTGTTATTATCTGTAGCTATATTGTTTTAAGCATAAAATAATAATATAAAAAAAATCCCTCCTAAGCGCATCAAAAAGTGGCCTCACACACTACTTCACTCCGCATAGTTCCACCTTGTGGAATAATAGAGCCATATTAATTAACAGAAAGACACTATTTAAACAAGAATGGTACGATAAAAATGTTCTATACGTTACGGACTTGATGGATAAAAATGGCAGTCTGTTGCAGTTTAATTCCTTTGTCGATAAGTTTAATTTGAAATGCTCTTATAGAGAATTTAACCAAATCAGTAGAGCTATTCCACTTGCCTTAAAATTCATGATTAAAAATATCCTCACAAATTCAAATGTGACTGTTAAACTTCCTGAATTAAAAATTGGTGAATTGGAATTTGGAGAAAGAAAATGTAATAACAAAATACTTGGAAGTGTGTTTAAAGAAAAATTATTCTATGATATCAAAAAGCCAACAAAAATAAAGATAACAGATAATCAAGTTACATTAACAAAGACTAGTTGTAGCTATCTTAAATGGCCAATTTTACCCAAGGTAAAAGAAATTCAGTTCAAATTAATAAATAAAATTCATCCTGCTGCTGAAACCCTAAGGAAAAGGTTTAATTTTGAAGTTAATCTGTGTGTTTTTTGTATGACAGAACACGAAACAATTGAACACCTTTTTTTCTCTTGTTCAGTCACAATGGGGTTTTGGAAGGATGTTTATCGATGGTTAAATATTGGGATCAATAACTCTTTGTTTAACAAATTTCAAGTGATGATATATATGGATGGTATGTCAAAAAAGGTATCTAAAATGGTGAACATTATTTTCATGATGGGAAAGTATCATATACACAAAAATAGGTGGAATAACAGCAAGCCCAACATAAACTGTTTTAAGAACGAAATTAAAAATTATATAGCATCTCTAAAGGTGTTATCGGAAGAAAACCAGTCCATAAACGAGTTATATGAAACAATGTCAGAGTCTCTTGCTCTTTGAGTTTACAGTCCTATGTTCTTAAACACGCTTGAAGCATTTATGTTGTTTTGTCAGCCCCTGTAATTATTTGTATTTGTATTTTTTATTTTTCTTACTTGATATGATGTGAGTTTGTACTGTTTTAAATGCGAGCACATCTTTATTTATTTTTTTTCCTCAAACGAGTTGTTGATGTAAATTTAAGTTCAAGTTTATATGACATATTGTACTATTTGAAAAAGTTAATAAAAAAAAAGAAAAAAGAAAAAGTGGCCTCACAAAATGGCGATTTTACCCATCAGCCACCGAGGCGCTAGAGGCCACACGTGAAGCTCTATTAACCAAACACAGCAGTTTTATTATTATTAATAATTGAATGCCAGTATGATTTAATGAGGTATGCTTGGTGATGTATAAATATTAGAATTTAGACTCACGTGCACGGAAACAAAGCCCGCGAAAAAGCGGAAGTCTGGCCAATCAGAGGCAGCGCGTGCAAAGCCCGCGAAAAAGCGGAAGTCTGGCCAGTCAGAGCCAGCGCTTGCACACTACTGTCTACTCCCTGCTGGAAGGACTGATAATTACTTGAGGTAAGTACTTTAATTATTCGATATACTTCTCAAATTATAACTACAATTATCAATGACGTTTAAAAACATGAACTAAGTAAATTATACAATCTATTAATAGAGGCAAAACAACCTATTGCTGTTAAATCTGTTACGTCACTGGTGCGTGCGCATGTCTTTCATGTTAACGCTTGGCCCTACTTATTAATAATAATTACAATAAAGTATGTAAAAAAACTAGGAACATCCTCACAGATGCGAAATGGGACTGAATTCGATAAGTTACTCCTGAGGCGCTGCCACTTCTTTTAGACCGCATGTGAACACTGCTCAAGCACCCACAGAAATGGCCGAACGCTCACGGGAAAATACGATATTCTCTTTTAACCTCACAGCGGTTCTCGGCGCGTGTGTGGCTGAAAAAATTAATATATGTGCCCATGTTATTGTTATATCTGCCTGAGAAGTTTTCCATTGTAGCTTAAATTATTTTTTAGGCCATTTTGTCCTGTAACGTTAAAAAATCAGGACTCTTCAGAGATAACCAAATGTTTGGCGTTTTCATCTGTGTTCAGCAGAACAAAGAAACTCATTCAGGTTTGGAACAACTTGAGTTGTGAGTAAAATGATGACAGAATTTTCATTTTTTGGTTAACTAAAACATGGTGCTGTCTGTCATTAATGTTAATTAAACAACCAAAGTAAGTTAAACACCGGTATTCTATGAACTGCTATACAGTCTAGCATAACAAGAATTTCTCCTTCAATAAGCAAAAAAGCCCCAGCAGTGTTCATGACTCAGGCAGTTTGTTCTTCGGTTAATTGTGGCCAACACACCACCTAAAGAAAGATAACAAGGGAGAAATACAACTATCAATAACTACACAGAATTCTCAATCAAAATAAATGAAAACACAATTCCAACAGCTTCCCTTTCACCCTCGTGCGTCTTTTCCGCTGTTAAAAGACAATCTCCGTGACCAGGCACCATGTGCGCTGACGGCACGGTCCAAATTAGGGTGGAACAACCTATGGGAAAATGGGACAGGAGGGGAGACAGTGGACACAATGGAGGGAGAGAAACGCACACACCCCTTCTTTTTTCTTTTCTTTTCTGCATTCCAAGTAATATCAATCAGCAGCTGGGTTTTTTTGATTACGTAATAACTCAAAGTTCACCGAAAGTGTGTGTGTGTGTATATATATATATATAATTGATGAAAAATTAAATCTGTTCAGTATCTGGTCAGTCATGTTTTTTATTTTTCTCCATTTTGCTTTTGTGTCAACAGCAGCTAAATGACCCCAAAAGCTCTTTTAAGAGCTCTTTCAACCATTAAGCATCTTTTATCCATGTAAGTATATTTTTGAGAGACCTCAGTTAGCATTTGGGGCTTATATTCTTTAAAGCTACATCATCAGCTTGAGATGTTTCCCTTATTTGCACTTTATTTTAGCTGTCCATGTTAAATGTTTATTTAATTCTGCCTTTACCAGTTCCAAATTTGTGACTGATTGAAAATTATCTGAAAAGATTAGAAACATGGGCATAATTAAATGCAGTTTATCGTGTTACCATAATATTTTGCTAGTCAATAAATTAAAATCCAATATGATCTTTTTTTGTTTTTTACCACAATTTGATTAATCAATTCATTTCTTTGACTACTGCACGTCTATAAATACAGACCTAGGTCATATTTGATATTACAGGAGTCTTCTTATTTTACCCAAACAGATAATTGTGATTGTGGCCGAGCAGGGCGAGAATGAGAGAACGGAGGCTGGTGAGTGATTGATAATGAGCAACGTACAGGTGTCACTCAATCAGTAATCACACTGGCCTCCAGCTATTCTCTCAAAGCCCTCAGCCTCGGCCTGCTCGCCACAGTCCATCCTTTGCTGTAAGATGTTTTTAAGCACATTCTTAGTTTCACTTTAGATGTATTTTATATATTCATATTAGATTAATTTGCAGCATACACCTCATTCAACATTTTGGACTACTGTAGTAGTTACCTGTTTGGGGTGGGCGATATCTCGATTTAAAATATATCGAGATATTTTTTAAACACTATATGGATTTTGACATATCGTATATATCGATATATTGTTTATATTTAATTCTGATTTCGCCACTTTGTCTTATCTGTGCTGTGCTTGCCCCGCTCGCTCAGCCCCGCCCTGTTCGGACGACTGCCCATGAATGCCCGAAAGTTGGTGCCAACCAAAGCTTCTAGCGCAGCATGTGTTTTTCCGCGTGGCTCGAGACTGCCTCTGAGACGTGCGTCTCACGCAGCCAGTCTGCAAGCTCTAACCCTATTAACATGGGAGCCGAATTTAAAATGGACACGCCACGCAGCTGAGACGCTTGCGACACACAGCCAGTGTGGTTTTGAAGAATGGGGTGCACCCAAACACTGCAGTGTGCTTTACTTTTCTTCGTAAATAAATCTTGTAGCAGAGTTACAGCAAGGGTTTTTTCGGTGGTGGAAATCCATTGCTGAAATTTCTTGTTGTATGGGAGATCGGCAGCTGATGGTTGCTTAGCACGTCGGACGCCTCAGGAGCGCAACTGCCCGAGCGCTTTGAAAAGGAGAAGCGACGTGCCTTTTCCATGCGTTTTTTAGGTGCGACATGTGAACGGGCCTCTAAGGATCCCGGCCACAAACCCACTAGCTTCTCGCAACACTCCACACACTACAAACACTACACAGATAACAAGATAAAGAAAGGCAATATGTATTATTTATTTTATTTTACAGTTAAATTATTGTTTATGTAATCAAGGATTTTTTTATCTTAAATGTCGCAGAAGCACTTTGTACCTACATTGAACTGCCTACCTCTTTGCACTTCAGTAAAAAAACGACTTTGGCCTTTTTTTTTTTGCAGTAGTTTTTGAGGGGTTATTTT